>NC_088317.1:3603665-3903970 GCF_910592395.1 Lineus longissimus
GAGAAGTCATACCCAAATAATGATTGGCACCAATTTAGCACAGCTAGCAACTAATATTGCTGAGAAAAGGTGGATACTTGGTAGTATGAAAATTTTCATATTATAATTTCAAGATGTTCCTTTAGTTGAAAATCAGAAAAAAATCACCATTCATTCAGGGGACATGGGTACTACTAGGATATATCGAAAAATCAGAAAAATCTCAAAATTTTCAGAATCTCAAAATTTTGATATTTTGATATATCATGAAAAGTAAATGATATTTTCAAATACTTTCTTCACAGAAAGTCTTAGCATTGTTATCTGTATGATGCAAGATTTATACTTCGATTTTAAAAAAATCAACCAAAAAGTGAAAAATAGATGCCTCTCAAAATTATGTAATAACTTTGTTATGCAATTGGTCCTGATATCAACTATCACGTCATTCGATAGCCAGGAAGATTCTCCACCATTGGTGAATATTTGGGTTCAATAGGATTAGCCGTTTTTGAGAAAATGTGCAAAAACTGGTGTCCATAAACTTTCCGACAAGGGTGTACATGGTGTTTTCCGTAGTTGCCAAAAATGGGTTAATTTGGTACTTCAGAGTGGGATTACACTAGGCATGTATGATGAATACTTTGTTGGCAAGGGTTATCTGGCCATTGGTGCTTATTTTATGTACAGTGGAACCTCTCTATTAAGGACACCCTCGGGACTGACAAGTGCTGTCCTTAATAGAGAGGTGTCCTGATAAGACAGGTCAAATTGAATGGAAACTACCAAATTGGGACCAATTGTGTCCTTAATAGAGAGGTAGTCCTTAATAGAGAGGTGTCCGCTAAGAGAAGTTCTACTGTACTGTGGGATTGAAAGGTGCATGTAGGAAAGCAGGAACCCACGTGTCAGTCATTTCAAGAATGGAGTTTGTTTGCATTTACAGGGTGGCCCAAGATAAAAGAAAATTGGGGCCAATGATATCATCAACTGAGGGTCTAATGTGTTCAAATTGTACTTACCAGGTTCTTCCTGTCGGCTGTTTATGGCTTGTTGCTTTTGAGGGCACTTTCAATATCTCAAGGCTTGTACCGTGCAGAACAATGCTTTTAATTTCAGTACATGTAGTTAGAGGGCAGGCTGCTGAATAAAATAGCGCGAGGAACACAATTTTGCCAGAAATGTGTTAAGGGTTCTTTGCACTGGTTTCTTGCAGTGTATTGTGTCATGCTTATGTGATGATTTTTTAACTCCCGCATTACTTTTTAGGAATTTTTACGTCATTTTTAAACATGTTCGATTGCTGATCATTCCAGAGAGCTTAACTGGTGCTTGATATTTGTTGGTGTTTGTGACTAACGCCTACACTCGATTTTATCTCCACATAAAAGTTCATTGCTTCGCGTTTCAGTTGTCAGGCTCTATTGTCCTATTACATTGAAATATGTGACCCGCTCACCAAAACTAGGCGCTTGTCGCATCTGAACTTGACAGGTTGATACGGACTTGTTGTTCATTTCCCTATTGTAGACCTTTTGTGAAATGTGACCAAATCAGTTTGTAATAGATTTCACAAAAGGTCTACAATAGGGAAATGAACAACAAGTCCGTATCAACCTGTCGAGTTCAGATGCGACAAGCGCCTAGTTTTGGTAGAGCGAGTCACATATGTTCTATACAGGGTGGCCCAGAAAACTTTTCCCTTGCACAATCGAATTCTATTGTGTAATCCATTGTGTGAGGGAAATTTTTTTTGCCCCACCCTGTAGTCTTATGTAGTAGTCCTCAATATTTACCAGAAACAATGTGAAAGATTTCAGTTAAACAGATTATAAGTTATTCATTGACTGAAGTGTAAAATAGGGTTTGACATAACTTATTTTTTTAAACTCATTCTATATAGTACTTGACAGAGCTTTTGCAACAATGAGTATGCTTATGGGATAGGCCTTAAATGCATGTGTAGTTTGAAAATATTGACAGAATTTTAATCTCTCTCTTACTTATTCATGTCTGTCTTTATTAAAGTATCAGTGGTTTTTTCAAGGGAAGATTGAAACCTAGTAGAAATAAATATGGTGATATTTAGTACTTATAATTGTTACTTACAATGTGTGTTTGGAATCTCATCATGCTCAACCTAATGTGATAATGATGCATGTAATATGTAATTGCTGTTAATAAATGATAATTGGCCTTGTACATGTTGTAAATGAGAGGTTTTAGTGCTTAGATGGCAGTAGAGAAAGTTGGGCAAAAAAATTTATTGTGATTAAAAAAAAGGGGATGTCAGGGTCTCATTTCATGTCCCACTGAGACGAGGTTGCAGAGGATGGAGTATTCTCATCCAGGGAGGACTCATTTCAAAGGAGGGGTGTCAAGTTCTCATTGAGATTCATCGCCTCCTGAGGTTACAGGTTGCAGAGAACGGAGTATATTAATCCAGGGAGGATCCATTGTAAGGGATAGGGGTGTCGGGTTTCGTTTACATAGAACTGCCAGATGTTTGTTTGTGAATTCTTTGTGTTAATGCAATTAGTATTTATTCAGAATAAATGAGGACAGCGAATAATCAGAATGATGTGGAAAATAACTTTTGTTTGCTTTATTTCATACCAGTTATCCATCTCGGCAGAAGCCCTCCCCCCATAACAGGGGCAGCGGTAGCGCAGTGGAAGAGAGTCGGCCTCATGATCAGGAGGTTGTGGGTTCGACTCCCGGCCGAGTCACTGCTTAGTTCCCTACTGGTCGAGTTCAAGTGAGCGCCTTGTGGTTGCTCCTTGAAACCCCTGATTGATTTCTGTGGAGACCGGGGTAATAATATGATATCCCAAAGCGCTTTGAGCGAGAACTATAGTGTCACGGAATTGCGCTTTATAAAAGAATCATTATATATTATAACTCACTGTTACATGTTCTTGTAAATGTTACCTACTATTATGCAACACAAACTATAGGGGCTGAGAAACCGATCAGTCACCCTCATTGATTTTGACCTCCATTTCATGATATGTATCAATAAAAGCCCAGTGAATAGGCCTATGATTGGATCAAATGCGCAATGAGGTAATGACAAGGTCAGGGGTAGGGCCTATAAAGGTCTCTACAAAAGTTGCACACCACAACTAGACAGCTACTTCATGTCGGTGGTCTGAGCACGAGTAAGCCAGCTCGATGTGCATATGGAGAGTGAAGCAACCAGATCAGTATAAACTGATATATTGAATAATGTGGACCAACATAGTTTTCGGATTCCATGCAGCACTGAATGGGAAAAACAGTTTCGGGGTAAGTTGTCTTGTTACTGTAATCCCCTTTATTTTTGCAAGGCAAATATTTGTACGAGTGGATACAATCACAAACTTCTGGGGCCCATTCACCCATTTGTGGAAAACTAATGGATGCATAATCTGAAAATGATGTTTTCACAAACATATAGGGCCATGATGATTTGTATGAGGTAACGGCATCTGGGAATCTCCACAATCATGTTGCTTGTGACATCTGGTGGCATTTTACGATGTCGGAAGCGATGTGGCTCTATTGCATTTTCTGACATCATCCACCATCACGTCGGCTGTAGTCAAGTACCAGAAAATTGCCAACCTGCCCGAGATTTCCCACAGGCAACTACACAAAACATGGGCATAAAAATTGTTCGGTCCTGTCGCCTATTCATGGAGAGGACTTGCATACATGCGACTCCTTCATAAGGGGCTGTGACAAGTCGGATTGTCCAAAGCAGTACATCCATATTGTTTCATGAAGTTAGTAAGGACCATGGGTTCCTTCTGACCCTATACCAGGTATCTAATATTGGCTATAATGTTATCTGACTAACGTTTTATTGGACCAGGGTTCCTTTTTATTGGTACTGCAGACAGTGTCCTTTGCCCTCTGTCCCACTCGCAGCTCAGAGACTTTATGATGGAAAATTTTACCTGTGACTTAAGGCAGACATTCTTGGCATCTTACAAACCTTTGGCTATAAACAAAAACAACCACATTTATTTTATCATTAAATAAAACTTTTATTATTCTTGAGTTCTGAGTACATTTGATGAACTAACTCTATACCTGAAAAGCTCATGTATTGCATCATGAAAAGACCTCAATATATTTTCCCCCTCCCAAGTTCCTTTTATAACTGTACATCCCACATGCCCAAGTGAGTCTATCCGAGTCTGATACTACATGCAATACTGTAAATATATAAATTCATTGGGACGCAGAGCTGGGAATGCAAACCAGCTGACCATATCTTGAGCAAATTCTCCTTCAGTATTGGATCAGTCTGCTCCTTGAACACACTTCTGATCACAAAAAACACACTTCTGATCACAAAATGCAGCTACATCTCTTAAAAGCAGATTGTAAACGTCAGATTTTTGTTGCAGTGTCATGTGATAATTATCAACGCGATGAGTGACAAAAATATTGACTGTGGTAAAACTGATTTTTGCAAATCACAGCGATGACTGATTCTTGTAGGAGCCTGCAACAACCCCTGCAGATGAAATTTTTATCTCATGCAATAATTATCAGAAATTGCAACAATGGAGATCTCTGGTATGCAGCGTAATGATTCAATAAATTCGTTGCACCGTAGATAAAAAGCGTAATACCCAAACCCGTTTTAACAAATAATGCTTTCAAATGACTAATATTTCACCATTACAATGATTACAACAGTTTATCGTTAGGTGATCGTATCTTGTGACTGGATGGTATCGCGATATGGAACCATGTATCATCTGCTCCGATGGGGGAGCAATATCTGACAGTCCTTCCAGTGTGGTTTGTTGGCTGTGTACAATCTCCATTGCCATAACTTCAGCTGGCGTATAATCATCTGCAGACACACAGACGTTCATCAGCATGGGTGGGTTGCCGATGAGACGGAACTTGATTGCCTCGACCATCCCTCGTATGGTTTCAACGAGGCTGACAACGTTGGTGGAATAGACGTGTTTCTTGGTGCCGTGGGCCTGCAGTGAGTCCTTCACTAGATGGAGATACCTAAATCAGAGAAGATTGCCGAGGTGAACAGGAAGAAATACTCAAGTTTTCCTGATTATTTTTTAGCGAGCATGAAGGTACATTGAGCTCTTTAAGTTTTGAGGGACCATATTCACGACATGTGGAAATCTGTAACATTGCCTTGACCATAGCCCAGCACAAGTAATTGAACAAGCTCGATGTCCATCATTCAAGTGGTTTGTAGCTGCTCTTATTTTCTTAAATGGTACAAGACACTCATGGTTTATTCACCTGTATGTGTCGGTCAGATTAGACCTCATCTGATTACGCTCCCGCAGAATGCCTTGCAGTGCATGCTGGGATTCCTTGTATTGGGCGGTCAAGTGCGACCTGGTATTCGCGAGCTCGTCAACCATCATTCTGCTAGCTATGTATTTCGATCGCCACATATCGGCTTGGATTGAAACGCTGTCAATATTTTCATGATCGTCATGGATACGCTTGCAGTAGTCGCCGATTTCATTAGCCAGTTGAGCACGTTCTCTACAATATAAGAGTTAGGGAGTGTAAAGTTGTAACAGCTGTTACTCTCAAGAGATAACAGAACAGGTGTGCATGACATCAGACTGTACACATATGCAAGGCTGTGTATGATACAAATCATGATGTTTATCGAGTTCCAGACCGGTACTGGTCGACTCCTATGTTATCCTGAAGACCACAATCAATTTCAAGTTGCATGTCATACACTGTAAATAATCAGGAATAATTTTAACAGTCGCAACTGACTCACCTCACGAGCCTTTCCACCCTGTGCTGTATATCTTCACCAACAGATGCAACCAACAGTTTTTTGAGTTCAGTGTTTACCTGAAATTTATGAGAAGACATTGTAATATATTTTCCTTAAATGATGAATAGGAACATCGTGTCAGTGGCAGTAGTTTTAGTGAGTTTAAAGTTTAGGGTTTATAGTCTGATATCGCCTGCAGACTGGTACAGGTTATCATCAAACTTCAAGCCAGCACCAGGGAATGGGCACCAACCGATTGATTGAAATCTTACCTGAAACTGCACCTCCAATTCTTTCTTTAGCTCATTCCTCTCCTCCCGTATCTGTTTCACCTTCTCGTTATATTTATCATTCATCCGCCGTAACCTCACAATCTCGCGACTCTCCAGGTCATTGATGTCGATAGCAGTCGTGTCCTCAATTTTCATCGGATCGACAACGCTAATCGGTTTAGTAACTTTCAAGGCTTCCCCGACCACTTCCAGCTGAGAACTCTCCAAAGGGTCTATCACAGCTGAAACTGGACTTTCTGGAATCAAATCATCAGGAAGGATTTTTCTTCTCACATTATTGCTCAAGTTTTCTATATTTTTGGCCACTTCATTGTCATTTTGAGATTCATTCAGCACATTTCTGTCCATTTCTTGCAGTTTTACTGCAAAGTCGCCAGTATTTTGAACAACTTTCCCACTGGCTAGGACAGTGGACGACTTGACTCCTAAATTTCCCAATACTTCATTATTGGGATGAATATGAGTATGATACACAACGTGGGGACTAGGATACAGCCGTTTTAAGTCTGGCTTTGAGGTTGGTGTGGCATTTTGTAGATTCTTGGTAGGCGGATGTGTCATGTGAGTTGGTCTTGTCGGAATCACATCCTGTTTCTTTCCATGTTTTCTGTGGCTGATAGGCGGAGGACCAGTTGCGGCTTTGGTTGGCTCCCAAGGAATGAACCGAGGTGCTCGTATTCTGGCACTTGAGTTTGATTGATCTGCAATGCCAGCATTTGGTGGCATCTCGTCTTCGATGTCTAAATGGATGTGCAGGTTAGTTGACATTGCTCAGAAGTCCCTCTGAAAAAGATGAGAACGATACTGATTACACCATTGATGATTGTGACAGCAGCAATCATGCTACACAGGGCATCATTTATGCTTGTGATGTTCTTCTCCTACAACCACCTACATCCAATATCCACTGTCCACAAGCACGAAGTGTTGTTCATCGAGGTAGGTTTGGATATCAGCACACTCGTAGACGTAGTCGTATATTGCTGTGGCATCATCACTCATAGATTTTCATCATCATCATCTGAGCAGCAGTGGGAAAGTATGGTATGTGAATTTACAGTAGCCATATGGTATGTCATGACATGTACATGCCCGACAATCAGGTGGAGTTCAGTTGGAGTCCAACCAACACGGAAATGTAAATAAATATACAAAAATGAATGAAAACTAACCAATACCTGCTGATGAATACCAGCTCCAACTATAGGATGACTCTTTTCCAAATCAATATTTCCAATCGATTATCTGATAATGACGTTATTGGAGAAATTATGACGAAAACATGAGAAACAAATTATTTCCTTCCGTCTACCATTTTGTATGACTGTCACGTGATTTTGGCTTCAAACCAATCAGAAGTTTCGACACAAATTCGTTCGGTTCCGTTTGTTGCCAACAACAAGTGCTTGCTTCAAAATCGAGTCAAGCAAGTTCCTTGCAAAAACAACCAATTTCATAGCATTTATCGGGTCAAAATTACTGAGGTGACTATGTTGTTCTATTTTTCCATTACACTGTAACTACGTAGTGTGTGTTTTCTACTCTGTAAGTTGCATTGTGCTACAGAATGACCAGATATAGGCCTAGGCTAGTGCATTGCCATGGCATTGGTGATGCTCAAAACTGTTTTCACTCTCACAGTCTCAGCTTCTACACCACCAATCTATCGTGTCCATTTGGCATTACTCCATACTCCATCAGTTCATGGGCCATGACACCGAAACATGAGACCATGTTCACTGAACAAGTTCACTTTCGTCTTTCCTCACTAAGTTAAATCAAAATGTCCATGATGTCTCTGACTCTGTCCTCTCCTCAGCCTCAGGCTCAGTCCTATCCTGTTGGCCTGCACTGTTGCAATTCAAACATGACCAAATACAAATAGATTCATGTGATAATTTATTATCTCCTTTCAGTGAGAATGGCGGATGACCGATATGCCTTCATAGCAGAGTGGTACGACCCTAATGCCACCATTATCAGGCGATACCAGTTCCTTTACTATGTCTGCGATAATTCAGTTGAGATGGTAAGTGAAATCGAGTGTGGAGCTGGTTCAACCAGTTTGTATTGAACAGTGTTTTATGCCACTGAAACAGGAAGTGGTTGTTGGAGGTAATGGAGGAATGACGAGTCGATGTAGCATCAATTCAGTGGGTCCTCGCCCTCGGTGTGGGTCAACTCGTATTCCATGACATCCAACAGGGGAGAAGTCACGTCAAAGTTACGATTTTACCACTCAATTCAAATCTATATGGCGATGAAACATACAATCAGAGTAGGCCTGGGAATCTTCTATAGGGGTAAAATCAGAATCCCATTTCCGTGATTCATTACCGATGCTACTAGTACTTACTGTTGAGTGTTTTCTAAACTTAAGATGAAGTTTTACTCGAGGTAAACTGACTTATAATTTAACTTTCACTTCCATCTTATTTTCAGTATGACATTAAGAATAGACGCATTTTCCTGAAGCGGTCCAAATGTGAAAATATCACCCTAACAGACTTGTATGTAGGCAGCACAATCAATGTACACTCCAGGCAGCTAACTTTGACAGACTACGCAGATGAATATACCAGGAGTAAGCTCATTAGCAAGAAAGAAAAGTGAGTGATTATTGTAAAATGTGTCAATCATCAATGTGTCAATTAATTGAAGCTCCAATATGTGAGGTTGAGAGTCATGAAATCATCCATATTTAAAGTTTCAAAACTTTGAAGAAGTTATTCATCTCGACGCACACCCATCTAGGCTGCAAATCACAAAAATTACCCTTATCCCGAGATTTTGGATAAATCCTAACTCAATGTGACGACTCCTTTATTCTTTTCCAGAACTTTAGGTATGATCAAGCCAGATGCCATCTCCAAACTGGGCCACATCCTCGATGCCATCTACGCAGGCGGTTTCAGCATCTCAAAGTTAAAAATGTGCCAGCTGGGCAGAGATGAGGCAAATAAGTTCTATGAAGAGCATGTCGGGAAGCCATTCTTCAGGTAGGTGTCAGTGCACTGCAACGCAATACAAAGCTTCCGTAATGATATTATTGGGCAAATTTTGCATTGTAGGCCAGTATTTAACAGAGTCGTTTTTGCCCTGTAGAATCCCTTGAATGGGAACTTTTTCCAGATAATTTACAACGATTCAAACCTTTTACTTTCATTTCAGTGAACTCTTAGGGTATATTACAAGCGGTCCAGTGGTTGCGTTTGAATTGATGGGAAGTGATGCTGTGAACAAGTGGCGCAGTCTGTTGGGCCCCACCGACTCTGCGGCAGCAAGAAGCCAGGCACCAAGCAGTATTAGGGCAAAGTTTGGTCAAGGTAAGTTTGTACTGGGTGTCACAAAAAAATTTACCTTTTTTTTGATTTTGAATAACTCCCATAGTATCAATTACAAATTGACCAAATGTCCTGTAATACCATAATGAAGGCAATGGAGATGGTCACTATGGCAACTGTTTTCATGTTTGAACCTCTTCCTCCTTCAGATAACACACGGAATGCCTGTCACGGATCAGACTCCCCCGAATCTGCTGCGCGAGAGTTAGAATTCTTCTTCCCCACGGCAGCACCACCTCGACACAACACGTCAAGGTCCGGTGACTGTACGTGCTGTGTGATCAAGCCTCACGCTGTCAGAGAAGGTGAGTCGCTGTGTTCTTTATCGTACATGTACAGGAAATGCATTCAGGCCTGCTCTAAGCCGCTTTGGTGCAGTGGCTTGGACTCTGGACTAGCGGCCAAGAGATCCCTGGTTCGATCCCCACTGTCAGCATGAGACTCGAAGCAGGTCTCTTTGTCTTAAGTACCTTACTCCACCCAGATGTATAAATGGGTACCGGTCAGAAATGCTCAGATTGTGCTCATCTGAAGTCTACTGAAAAGTTTCTGTACAGACCAGGGTGTAAAGTCGGATGATACCCTTCTTTCGAGTTGATCCTAAACCAAAAAAACGTTTAAACTTTCAATAACCTTTTGGTTTGACATTTTAGGCCAAGCCGGTAAAATCATAGCCGCAATCCAAGAGTCCAACTTCCGAGTCACAGCTATACAAATGTTTAACCTGGAACGAGCTAATGCTGAGGAATTCTTTGAAGTGTACAAGGGAGTTGTGTTGGAGTATAAAGATATGGTAGAGGAACTCACGAGGGGGCCGTGTATTGCACTCGAAGTCACAGCGGAAAGTGCACCGACGGCTTTCAGGGAGATGGTTGGACCGGCTGATCCTGTAAGTAGAAGCTGCCAATGGAACACTAAGATGATCAGGAATGAAATGATGAAATTCTGCATTGTTATTTTGGTACCAGACTTGAGTCATCAGTGTTAGCTTGATTTGGTCAAGTTGAAAAAAGTCAACCCTGGGATATTTCAGGCAAGTAAGATATCACTAGGCTTACATGTAGTTGTGGACGTCGCTTCATGAATTTTTATTTTCTTTCAGGAAATTGCACGCCACTTGCGACCACGTACACTCCGAGCCAAGTTTGGACTGGATAAGGTTCAGAATGCCGTCCACTGCACAGATCTTCCCGAAGACGGCCTATTAGAGGTTGGTATGAATTATTCATTTGAAACTTTCTGGAGTCGGACTGCAAGAAAAAGGGAGGAAAAGGCCGGGTGCAGCTCCCAGTTCAAAAACGGCCAGCAGAAGTACTACTAACTTGGGTTCAGTTGGACTTTCAGATTCTATTTTATCGTGCAAGTGTACAGGTGAATTCAGGGTGTGTAATGCTGGGCATGGTATCAGTTTGGGCTCTCGCAAATACCTTCCAGGCATGTTTCTCATGTATATAATTAAGCATGTTATCAGATTTCTCCTATGCCCTGTGTCCTCTTCCTCATCTGACCTATGCCTTTCCTCATCTGACCTATGCCTTGACTACAAGTTCAATTTCATTATTTTTCAGGTCGAGTACTTCTTCAAGATCCTCGACAGTTAGATCCCGGTGGAATCTCCTGAAATACATGAACTGTTTGAAAATCTGAGATATATTTAGGCTGCATGACCTGTGAATGAAATCCCATTCCTTGAGTAGGAAGAGCTAAGAAATCAGTCCTGTACAAGTCTCTCTCTCTGGCGAATAAGTGTCCCTACTCTGAGCAGAGAACCATTGTGTCTGCAGAGAGCAGGGACAGTTGAATTCGCTGCAGAGACAACAATTAACTTTGCATGGGAAAACTAATAAGTTTTGTGAATAATGCGGGGGAGAAATTGTAAATAACTTAAATCTTTATGATCACGTGATATCACTTGTCCCAACTTAGGCCTGCATTAAAGAGTTAAATATGCCATGATCTCTCCCTCAAATTAACATTTTCTACTTAATCTCTGGCTATAGAACTTGTGTGTTGACAGTCTCATCTGCTTAGGCCATTCAAAATTAATTTTTAGATTTACGTTACCGCCCGCCCCGGTTTTTGCCTCCGTCCCAATATTTTTTTGTTTTTTGCTAAATTTTAAAAAAACCGTTTTTTTGTATTAGTTCGGTCTTGAAGCCCATTGGAAACCTTTTTTATGGCCTTACTGGCACAACTCCTCATAGGGATAGCTTCGGTACAGTGCTTATATGACCATTTACTAGCCAAAATATCCAACTCCCGTTAGATGTAGTACGCAATAGTATACCGACGCCGCATTGCGGGAATAGACTAGAGTGGAAGGTTCTTTCATCCTTTTCGAACTGAGGAGGACACGGATCAAAATGTCAAAAAGTAAAAAACAAATTCCCCTCCCCACCAAATTTTTCAGATCTGAGTGACGTAAATCTAAAAATTAATTTTGAATGGCCTTATGAATAAGCATTGTGTATGTTAAATCCGTCCCTTTTTACGTGAAACGGAAATTCTATTGTTTTCGAAATGTCTTCTGGCATTGACTGCCAGAAAAATACGCTTGCAAGATGTTTCTTGGTATTTTCTGCAGGTCAGAAAGTCTTCAAATGCTAACAATGAAAGCGCTTCTGGTGATAGTTTTGTAAAAGATTTCATCAAGTTGTGTTTTCTGAAGTTTTTACATGCGTTCATGTATTAGAGTTGAATTTTTGCTATGCTGTATTCTAAAAGATATGATTCGTCCCACAAGTCTGCTAGCCTGGTCACTGTCCTCCCGATGTATTTTGAACAGGAAAGTATTGCACAAGCTCAGGTGCCTGATGATGGGCCTACAACTTGTTTGTGACTAATTGTTCCTGTCCAACTCGATCGTTTTCATATTTCATTGTGGCCCACGTCTCAATGGCTGTATATTTTTGTTGATATTTGGTTCATATATTGTGCACTGACTTTCTGCCTGGTATTGAATAATAAAACCATTTTACTATTGAATTTCTTTGTCAGTTACTGTCTTTTATGCTAGTTACTGTCTTTTATGCTAATCAGCACATCCAAGGAACTGCATTTCGTGTCGGCTGCAACCTGTCCGTGGTGAAATCTCTTCCAGCTGGTTATCCGTCGTTTAATTAGTTAAGCATTATTCTCATACGCGTCGCCACTGTTCAGAGCGAAAATAATGGTCTTCAGTTCGGTCTCATGGTGGTTGTGCCAAGGAGTCAAGTTGGTTGTTTGGGGTTGGTAATTGAAAGGTCATCTGCCTTGGAAGCATTCGCCAACCCAGATCTTATGATTAATTACCGCGAAATCATACTATTTTGGGGACGACGGGCCGCGAACTTCATTTTCATGCTTCCTGGTTAGATATTTTGTGGCACAAAATATATATTTGGAAAGTCCGTCGTTATCAATGCCCTTGCTTTAAAAAACAGAGTTATGATTGATGCGTTGATTGTTCTTACTTTAAACTTTGATTTGTATCAGCAAAGATATATTGCTTAATTCCATTGGCGGTAACCAACAGTCTGTCTCGACGGCGCTCAATTTTCATACCTGGCCAATGTCATAATTCGTCCACATTACGGGGATGACCGTGTAGATCTGTGTCTCTTTGAAGAGAGGCTATAGGAGAGATGGGGTTTCTGATTGGTTATCCCATTCTCCCAATCGCGCCAATTAAATATCAGACGCTTGCGCCAGAAGCAGCGACACTGGTCTGAGATGAGCAAGCGGAAGGGAACATCACTGGAGAAGGAGGCAGTTTCGCGCAGACTATGTTCCGAGGATAATCACCTGATAATTTACTGATTTAATGTATATTCGCGTGTTCTTTTGGATTTAAACTAATCATAGACTGTGTAATACAATATTCGACGACAATAAATATGGACGAGTTTACTGTTTTGAATAAGGTCACCTTCGCGTATTGAAGAACGGCAAAATTTGGTATACCACGAAATTAAAGTAAATTGAATATTTTTTCCACATTTATTGGCGTTGCAATAGTTATAGAGTTATACATTGGTGATCGTTGAAAGATCCCTGTATAAAGAAATAAAGGAGAAACTTGCATGTACCCCTACGTGTATGTACAATAAATTCCACGCACGGTACATAAATTAATTCACAATAAGGTCATGCCGTGGATAAGTCAATTCTGGGCTGTGCATTGTAACGTAGTTCTTGATGAACAAGTGCATCAAGGGCTATCGGTACCTCCGGGCACGAATTATAACAAAAGCTGGTTAAAATAAACTGAGTGATTATTTACAAGAATAAACATAGATAACGAATATTAAACCCAAGAAAAATAGTTCATAAGAGCACGTTACTACTACAACAGTCCAAAAATTCTTCCAGAGACAAGTGTTCAGTGTTCAGCAAATATCAAAGGGACAGTTCCGGTGGGGGTATGAGCAACGAATTATTATAAACACGGGATGACATTCGGCCGGCCGAATCTCGACGAGACACAGTGTAGGAATTGGGTGCTTCGACCCCGTATGCCCTCTGGCATGGATGATATTGAAAAGGATATCAACGGCACCAACGCCAGGAACAGATTCTGACCGTCCACGACAGTGGTCTAGCCGCGTTTCACGACGACTCGTACGGCACCAACGCCAAGAATAGTACACTGAAGTCTTGCAGTCACAGCGGCATCAACGCCAAGATAAAGGTCGGAGCTCCTTCCGTAAAACAGGTCCTGCTCGGTCCTCGGTGACTTCCAAAGTGACCCAGCCTTCTGGTCACACACCCCACATTAGCTCATACCCCAAAACATTTCATAACAGGGAGTTTCCAGCACAAATCACAACAGGCCTAGTTGAATCCTTATTCCTCCTGAATCACCTGACAATGTTCCTACATGTAACAGAGAGTCAACTTCTAAAGCACAATTTTATAATATTTAAAGGAAAGTCCATTACTGATGTAATACGCACATAATTCATGTTGCCATAAAAACTCTCAACTTCAACCAGCTTACCAATATAGGCCTCCTTAAAATAGGCTACAGGGTGTCCAAAAAGAAAATAAAAGGCAACTTCGCCACAGTTGGTCAAAGGAGTACAAGGTCAAGCGTTCAAGACGAATGAATCTCAGGCAACAGAGGATGTTGCTCTACATCCGTTATAACAGGTACATGTCGTATTTACAGTCCTTTACATGCATGTCGTCACTCGCGCTAGCTCATCCGTCATCTCTTTACACTTTCATATCTACCCTGAGAATAGTTTTTTCCAGTGACGACTCGAAGTCTTCGTCTCTCCTCCTTGCACCAAAATCAACATACGAATCTGCGTCTCCATTGTCTTGCAGAGGAACGTAGCAATTGCCGTTCGGGTCATCGAGAACAGCCAATGGATGAAGGAGAGCGGATCTGTACATCCGCGTCGCGGATGAACGGCAGTTATCAAACATGGACGCACCTTTGTTGTAAAAGTCCCGCAGGGTGAGAATGGTGACCCTGCGGCCGCACATCTCCGCCTCCGATACGACCTCATAACTCTGCCGGGAATCTAGTTTGCGCGTCCAGTCCACGACATTTATCAGCGCCCCATCGTCGCCCTTTCGCCAGTCCATGAAGATTATCGCGAGGTCTTTCGCTCTCCGTGAGCCAAGGTAGAGACACAGTGCGAAATGCTTGACGCAGTTCGTCTTCGCGGAACTCTTCTTCTTTCTGACCATGGCAATTTTCCTGATCGGTCTCATGATGACCTCCTCTTGGATGGTCGGATCTATATTGAATTTGCCTTTGGCAGAGGAGCAGCTACCGCAACAAGACATGTTTCGTACATCCGGAGTAATATCCTATTTGAATCGGCGCCGTTCGCACTGTCCGATTTTGAAACGATTGTCAAAAGCTTGCGTGTCGATAGGCGCAATATTTTCGTCCGTTCACTAGAGCTGACTAACGGTTGACTAACAACAAAGGCTTTGATGTCTAAAGTTAGACCAGATTTTATTGTTTATTTTGATTGGATCATCTCGAGTTATGTTGAGTGCCTGATAACACCTCTGACCTGCTGTGAGATAAAAAAAGAGGAAAAATGATGTTCAAACAAAAAGTGAAATTAGGTAGCTATTGTTTAATTCTGACCAATCAAAATCATTGTCTTAACAAATGGGTTTTCCCTTTCTAAACATGATCGCAAATAACAATAACAAATCGTACAAATATAGCATTAGCATGGAGGAGAGGTTAGGGCAGGGGATAGCATTTTCATCGAATGGTCTGGTATAGGGGTTAGCAATAGAAAGATTGGGATTAGATTTTAGCATTACATAAAAGGTACAGTTCCTGCAATCAAAAACCCCAACTTGGAAATGTTCCCAGGTTTCCAGTCGAAGGTAAACGTGTCATAGGAAATACCGGCGGTCAATAGATTAGAGAACTCTTGAATCGATTTTGGAATAAACTGATCGATTTCGCAAGATAGGTCTAAACATACGAGCGTTGGCTGTTGTGTCTCCACGAAAATAGACCGCTGGATTGATTTGGCGAAGAGCTGAGTATCTTTCGGGAGTGCATCAGGATTTCGAACATTGTTAAATACATACACGAGTATGTCTTGCTTCTGCAACAATGGGACTGGGGGGTTCATTGACCCCAATCTCGTAGAAGGCGACCTGCGGGCCAAGATTTCCTACATCGCTTTGGTGCAAACGAAGGAACTGTCACATCGAGTCCCGCACTGTCCGAACGACCGCCATTTTGGGATCCGTGTTGTAGTGCGGGAAACCCCCGGCGGAGTGAGAAATAAACACGTGTTTTTGCACTGGAGTTGTGAGGACAACAAATCTTTTCGTATCGAGGATGTGACAGGAACTCAGCAAATAGAACTGTACGAGGCAAAACCTGGATACGGGAAGCAAGTTACGCGGGATATGACTGTGTTTCAACTGCGGGATACTGTGACTGCCGCCGGCAGATGGAACGATTGCTTGTCCGTGGCAGAAGCAATGTACCGTGCAGCCACTGAGGCGGTGGAGACGATTGCGGCCGTTCCGGAGTCGGATGATGATGTCAGGTTGTCTGATGTGGACATCACGACGCTGGCTGAGGAAATGAACACGAAGACTCAAGACGAGGCGGAGAGGTTGCTGGAGGGAAGGGCAAAATTCGACTCAGTTATGTAGTGCAATGTAGAACGATATTCTGTCCCAGTTAAAGGGACCGTTCGATTGTAAGCGAAAAGTTTACACTAACAGGAGCAGGAAAATCACTACGGGGGGAGTGTAAGTGGTACGATTGCCGAGAAGGACATATTTTTACATATTTAGACTGCTTCTTGTAAAATCAATTCGCCACACCTGTCCTAAATCGAACATTCTAGTGGTTTAGGGCCAATTAATTAGCTACTGGTGGCACGTGTATTCACCAGTCGCACCAAAGTTAAAGCCGAACTAACCCTTAAAACGATTTAATGATTTCGGACAATACTTTTATACACATGCATATATTGAACAATTGCAATTGATCGGAGTTCAAAAATCAATTTGTACTTTTAGAAGATGGCGGATATACAAATAGATTGGATATATTCGTGAATAAAATGTAGATTTTGACTTAAAACCTGAGTGTGATATACTCTTTTAGCAGATAATTTGGTGGTAAGTTATCAGTTTTAAAATACCATCCTATTTTTCTTCTTTTTATGATCTTTTATCTTCAATTGCTGCAGGAAACAACAAGGATGCGTCCGCGGTATATAAGTTGATCGTATACAGATGAAGCATTGGCGTCCCAGTGGATGGCAGTCGGTTCGTCCGACCCCCTTCTTGGGAATTAATTGAAAATGACCGATGATCGAAAATCTCAGTTTCAAAATTAACGCTTTAGCCGCTGTACTTTTGGAAAAAGTCACCAATCCCCTTTGGAAATCATATGCTCGCTTCCTTCGTGTATACAGCCTGGCACTACGGGCCTCGGCGTTCAGTAAGGACAGTAAGGACATCAGACAAGTGGGTCAGGAGCCCAGACTCGTACTGGTGGCGCCGCCTGGTTTGCGGATGGACATTTTTCCTGCTATCGGGAAATGGCTTAACGATGCTGTCCCTTAATTGTCGTACCATTCATTTCAGGCAATTACTAGCCATGGTACAAAGACTTTTGTTTCTCTTGATCGTGATTCTTCACAACACTGGTGAGTCACTGCCGTGTATTGTTTTTTATTGTCCCCCGTATCTTTGTGTTTCCACACAATAGACATCGACCATAGAAAATGGGATTTTGGTAGGTTTTTGATTGTTTCTATATCATGTACCAACCCTTAGACGCAGCTGCCAAAGCGAGGCGCAGTTTATGTATAGAAGACAACACTGCATTGAACGAGAACAATCGTTATGATCGAAAGATTTTGATTGAACCAAGATGTTTTCGAACTGATTAATACTCGTATCAATTTCATCACATTTTAAGTATCACCACCTTTAGGTTCTTTGAGGCACAATTCTGCAGCTGGCATCTGTCCAAGAAACTTCAGAAAGACTGCGTTTGGATGTTTTTGTAAGTGATCTATGCTAGTTTTTATATTTAGATTCTCCAGTATAAAATTATAGCCAATATTTTGAAATAACGCCATGTTATTCGACAAACTAATAGAGGCTACATTTATATTACATCTCTCTGAGGTCTGTAACGCAACTGGAAATGTACTTAACCTCTCTATTGATATTAGAGAGGTTGCGCACGCTTACACAACCTCTGTATCATACTCCCTCCCCCAGGTAATGGACCGACGTGGAAGGTGGCGAAGGGCTACCACCTTCTCCACCACGACGACCGCACCATGCACGGCGTCTCCCATCCAAGGATCTGCCTGCTCTTCTGCATTCGTGAGCGGCGCTTCCTCTGTCTCTCTGTGGAGTATAACAAGGGGAAACGGATATGTCACCTCTCCAAGGACAATAGAAAAACACTTAGCAAGAAGACCTTTAAACCCAGCAAGTTTGGTGATATTTACTTCGAGATGTCTTGTTCTCATAAATTAGCAATGCGTAAGTTTCATTTTAACATTTTCTCAATCTTTGATCAGCCATTTTTCCTAGGTGCAGTGTAGATAGGTGGCCATCTTCTGTTCGTCTACCTCCTTATCGTCAGTCCTGTAGGCATATACATGTAAAACTATATGGCGCAAAAGATGGAGAAAATTAACCATTCGTTGTCTTAGTTTTTATAACATTGAATTGTTTCTGAGGCAATGGCCCTTTATTGACTTCGCTGCGGTCAGCTTATTTTTCCTCAAAAAAACAATATCCGTCTCAGACAAGCCCCTCACCGCAATAACCTTAAAATATTTCAAACATTTGTCTTTCAAAACATTGTAGTTGTATTGCGAACGGTAGACGAAGTCTTCAGGAAAAGGCTCCAGTTTTGTCTTTACTATAACTGCACATG
This sequence comes from Lineus longissimus, assembly GCF_910592395.1. Classification (NCBI taxonomy): domain Eukaryota; kingdom Metazoa; phylum Nemertea; class Pilidiophora; order Heteronemertea; family Lineidae; genus Lineus; species Lineus longissimus. The sequence continues at coordinate 3,622,446 of NC_088317.1, forward strand.
CGCCAAGTATGATATCATCATCAGAATGAGACGTGTCCAAAAGTTCGTCTGCCTCGATCAATTTGTTGATGACGTCATAATTCAGTAGTGTTGCAAAATCTTCGAAGTATTCCCTTACAACGAAATCTTTTCCTCTGTTGACACCTTCAGCCCATTTTGGGTGCTCTTCAGGAAGATATTTGCGAGATATGACGCCCATGAACAAAGGCTCATTTGCTGAACGATCTGCAAGATAGTGCATCACATTCTCCGGAAACACAGTGACGTCATCTTGCGTAGAAATGACGTAGTCCACATTGCCACAGTATTTTTTTACCCACTTGAATCCGTCCATAATATGAGCTCCTTTGCTATAGTAATTGTACTTTCCCTTCACGATATCAACATATATTCGTTCCTCCTTAAGAAATTTCTGTTTCATTCGCGTGCCGTCTGCAAATCCAATGAGAAAAACAACCCGGATTGAAATTCCCGCGTAAATATAAGGATCTCCCCAGGTGCGTCTGATGAGCAGTCGTCTGGTCGTATCTTGCACAGCACTTTTCACAATAATTAGTAAATTAATTTTCATGTCGCCACGGCAAATTTCATTCACGCTCCTAGCTTTTAACTTAGGTTTAAGAATGGGTATATTATTTTGTACGGCAGCCATTTTGTTTGTCTTGGCGGCCATTTTGTTTGACTCGGCAGCCATTTTGTATGGGAAGAAGCCCATTTTTTGTTGTTGAATTGCTTCCACCATTTTGGAAAGTTCTTCATGTCGGGATTCGTGCTTCTTATGTTCCATTGCGAATTTCACGAGAAGCAAGAAGGTCAAGAGAAACCAGACCAGGACGAAGCCTATAGCACAACGGGCGTGCCGACTAGGCCTCGAGGATGTCATGATTTGAATGCGGCGCGTCATCTTCAGCGAAATTCGCCCAAATCGCAAAGTACTAAGCCTGGTTTCCACAGAATTTTAATCCACCAACAATGTTATTATAGAACATTTCAGTGCAATGCCGGAGTAGCTTGCTCCATGGTGCAATTGAGCACAGTCTTTGTCCACGTTTTATATGATATTCTCAGAGTCACACCCGTAACTTGCCGTAACGTTACCGGTTATACTGATCAGAGATTGCCTTGTTTAAATGCTTTTTAGAACACAATTTGGGCAGCTTTAAGAACGCAAAAGTGGTCTGGAATACGAACTGGCGGCTTTAGACCGGCTGGTTGATTTTCATGATGAGAGAACGATACACGAGTTGTGGCACAATCTTCTTTAGGGAACTGAATTCCCTAACATGAATCCCATGAAGACGGGTCGTCACACCTGGAAGGAATATCCAAATGGCAAGCTATCTCCTCTTTGAGTGTTATCGAGTTGGTCAACACTGCCATCCAAGTAGCCTATTCGTGTACGGGAACCTTCTACTCCAAAATGTGAATAACCTAGTTGTTGTCCAGCTGATACCTGATTGTGTAATTGATAGGGCATGTTGTCAGCGGATGGGCTGTGATGGTATCTGTGGCATGAAAATGAGCGCAAACCTGTTGCCTTCATATTAGGTCATGCCATTAAAGGTTGATATTGGAACGCATTAATAGTTTGCCATTTTTTTTCTCTCTCTGTGAAAATTACTCTAGGACCTGGTGTAGAAGTCTGAAATGTCCTCGGATAGAATGTCCGGGAACAAAGAGTTCTATGTTGCGCTTAATTTGTCTGCAACACCATAAAACTATATGTATTCTCTGTTGGTATTTATGTTATAATGGTTAATCAATAGTTGATATACATGTACAAGTCCGCAAATTGAATTGACGATCGCACACAGAAACGCCAGGTGGGACAAAATGCGCACAGCTGTGGCTGCCGCTTGCAGTGGACCCGCAGCTGACGAAATATCGATGTAGCAGAAACTTCACCGGGCCACTTCGCTGCTGGTTATTGTGATCAGGGAGATATATGATTGTTTAAATGTGACCACAAAAGTTTGAGTTTTTGTTTCGGACTTGTTTTATAGGTTGTCCGAAAGGCTACACATGGTTTGCAGGGTCTTGTCGTAAGTATAATATCGGGTGAAAAATTACAAACCCTTCATAGAAATCACTAAAAAGTCAATGCTAAAATGTGCACTTTACAGCCCAAAACACGTTTTATACACATGTAGGACAAGGAGTTACGCGTAGATCAAGCTGCGCTTACATGCCATGATGCAGAAGAGGCTGACGACGCAGGTTGATCGGCGTGCAAACCTGATTGGGTTATAACCCATGTCATCCGTGACTGATCCACGATTGGTCCATGAAGAATCGTTTCCTACGTTTGAAGGCGCGTGTATGACGTCTGTAGAGCATTTGGGTCAACGACAACGTACGTCCGTCGAAAACATAACGGATGCACTTTCTACACTGGGCTTTATTTTGTACGCTCTCCATTACAGACAAGGCCATTAGCAGATGCCATCGGTTCTATAGACTGGTAAACGGTAAATGCCAATGTAAGTATGACTTGGTTCACATATTTCCATTTGGGGGTATAGTTGGCTATATGGCTCTGAAACCTTTCCCAAAACCATCCAATCCGGCGAAAAAAAGGAGTCTCATTAAAACACAGATGTGGAGCTATACATCCGTGATGACAATTAATACAACGTCAACGTCTGCGTTTTGTTTCAGTTCGTGCTTGTCCAAAAGGCAAAGTTAGGAAATGGACGGGACGTTTTTTTACCTGTTTAGGACAGAAAAATAGCAAAGTGCACAGAAAAGGAAGACTTCTCCAAACCGGAAAACCAAAACACCGCAAGGTTGTAACACATCTCTACAGTAGAAAACATCACACGGAAAGAACGCGCCACAAGAAAGAGGCACATCACAAGAACGCAACACATAAAAAGAATGGAACACATGACAAGAAAGAAACACATAACGAGAAAGAAACACATGACAAGAAAGAGGCGCATCACAAGAACGCAACACATCAAAAGAAAGGAACACATGACAAGAAAGAGGCGCATCTCAAGAACGCAACACATCAAAAGAAAGGAACACATGACAAGAAAGAAACACATGACAAGAAAGAGGCGCATCACAAGAACGCAACACATCAAAAGAAAGGAACACATGACAAGAAAGAGGCGCATCTCAAGAACGCAACACATCAAAAGAAAGGAACACATGACAAGAAAGGAACACATGGCAAGAAAGAGGCGCATCACAAGAACGCAACACATCAAAAGAAAGGAACACATGACAAGAAAGAGGCGCATCTCAAGAACGCAACACATCAAAAGAAAGGAACACATGACAAGAAAGAAACACATGACAAGAAAGAGACACATCACAAGAACGCAACACATCAAAAGAAAGGAACACATGACAAGAAAGGAACACATGGCAAGAAAGAGGCGCATCACAAGAACGCAACACATCAAGGGAAGGAAACACATCAGAATAAAGGAACACAGTGTGATGTTGGATTCATTAAACAAAAAGGACGATGTGTTTGTAAGTCTCTTTTTCTTCCAGGCAGTTGTTCACCTTAACCTGTTACTTTTGTCAATAGAACAATCGCGCAAGTCGATCGTTGCAGCAAAAATCTCCCCTTTGCGGGGCGCTTTAGAACCGTATACACGTAGTACTGATGATCTCTTCCAAACAAAATGACTTTTATCTCAGTCTATTTTCCATAACCAAGCACTTTCATTGATTTTCAGTCTGGCATTGTCCAAATGGCTTTCGTAGAATACTCAAACGGTCCGGGAAGCTCCCGAGACCAGTGTGCAAAGGTTAGTCCATAGAGACGGATTCTAAAATACGTGATACTGTTATTTGAAGGCTCCTTGCCGAATTGCTATTCGCATTCCAGCGTTGAGATAAAAACTGTTCTCAACTTTTGTCTATGTCTTTTTTCAGCGTTTCGTCCGAATCATGGCTGTCCCGATGGTTTCGTCCGGTCCAAGTTTGGATTCTGTCTAAGTATGATAGTCACAAACTATAACATTGTATAAAAAAAGAAATGCTTTCTTGCTATGATATGTCAACAATGACATCAACTGAACCATTTTTGAATTCATTTTACCGTTTCTTCCGCTCATCAGCGAAGGAAATGAGGAGCTCTTTAAAATGGACGACTGATATAGTCTGGAGGCAGGTTTCGCAGTCCGTAGGAACGGCGAAAGACTCTGCTTAGACTAAACCCGACGTACGATTTATTAGTCAAAATAAGATAACGTAACCTCTTTTGATAATTATTTTGCTCATCATTTTCCTTTTTGCTTTAGGGAAGCCATGCAAAGTTGGATACATTTGGAGAAATGACAAATGCACATGTGAGTCAGCCATATATGTTATTCTTCGCAATTGAAATGATTTCAATCTTTATCAGACTATCAAATTTGATATGTAATTTGCGAACTGACCATATCCTCTCTTTTCTTATGACAGTTCGCGGCTGCCCGCTTGGTTTTGTCAAACGAAAGTCATCCCGGACATGCCGATGTAAGTATCCGTTCTAAAATAAAAGACAGTATGTAATTTGGGCGGTATATATGAGGAACCTATCTTGGTCATAACATCTTAACGCTTTTTCATACTTAGAGGAAATGGTCCTATCCCGTTCTATGATATCCATATCAAACATCATTATTTCCTGCGGACATGTAAGCCTAAGAGACACGACTAGCCCATCCAAATTGTTAGGCTCAGAGCGTAGTGCTATACCGTCCTATTTTCACATCTATTTCCAGTCAAGGGTTGTCCTTCTGGATACAGACTTGGCTTCATAAAAGGCATTAGGAGCTGCATAGTTATACGTAAGTTGATTTCGTTTTTTTTGCAAGGATTCTTAAAGTGATCTAATCCCGGCATTCTGGTTGTGACTCTGCCCTGATGAGATCAATTTGGGACGAAAGGAAGTTAATCACACAACACAACACAACACTCCTCTTTCGGCGTTTCTGAACTCTGCTGCATGTGGTCTATCTGATTGAATGATTCCGCAATTCCAGGTTGTATGCAGTTCTATCCGGCCAGCCACTCCATCGGTGGTATAAAACTCCGCGGCATCACCACTGCGGCCCATTGTAAGATGTACTGCATGGAGAGACCGAAGTGCAAGGCGGTGGACTGGAATGCCGGGCGGGCGCAATGCTGGCTGCATGATAGGCCCAGTATGCTGAAGAGAACACGTTTTGGGATTTCGCAGTTTAGGAAGATACGGCCTTGTACCTTTGAGAGAAAGAAAGGTGAAAATACCTAGGGCGGTCTCAGCTCTAGGTAGAATTTGAATTTTTGAAATCGGGACAAAAAAATAAACATTGAGAGGCTCACCTTTGCAAGTATAGAACCGTTTTAGTGACACAACATTTTCACATTCAGTCTAATTTGCGTTGAGCCCCGTCAGTTTCCGTGGCAATATCTAAGAATCTTTTAAAGATATTTCTTAATGTGAATCAAAATTTTCTTGTAAAGTGCATGCGTCTCACTTTATCCTTCAGTCAATAAGTGCCCTCCATTCACAAAATTGGTGAGAAAGGATGCCGTTGTGCATTGCATTGGAAATAGCAAACCTCCTGTTAAGTGTCAGCCAGGGTATCGAAAAACAGGAGGAAAATGTGTTTGTAAGCATATTTCCTTCAATTAATTACTGCCTCCCCTATAACGTCCATGCCAAATTATCGGCGGTGAATACCATTCCTAAAGTCTCCTCCTTTCACCGCCGATAACTCCCGCAAGGTAATCTGTCGGACGCACCATAAATGGATGGCCTATCAAATTGCTCGACACAAAGTAATTGAATGACGGCCTCAATTGATAGTGCCAACCTCCGGATAAGGTCACCCTTCTTCTATACAGCATGCACTGTGCATTTGGGTCAGGTCAGCATCCCAGGAATCGTTACTCATTGAACACCTGGTCTTCAATTATGATGGCTTTTTAGCACGTGTCTCGTGCGACAACCACGATTGAGTGTAATGCTAGTGTTGTCGCGACAGAGGACGCGTGGGAAAGGAAGGGAATGCAGGGAGACTACCGATAAAGTAACAGCCCTTCTGACAGCCGATCAGGGGAGAGTTATCGGCGAAGGATGGATATACGCACAACGGCGGTGGATCGGCATGTATAACGTCCGACGCTACTACATCGTTCGTATTACCGTCATTTATGGCTTGATACAAATGTTAAATGAGGTCATCCCGTAATTCTACTCATCACGAAAATGCAAGAAACCGACTGAGAACAGGTTGTGTAAAATTCTGATTCAAGTCAGGATCCTTCTTTAAAAAAAACATTTTTCTGATATTTTCAGTTGTCAGGTGCCCAAAAGGCTGGACGCAGAAGATAAAGGGCGGCACAATTTATTGTGCGCCTAAAGGTAAACGCCCTCTGTTATCAAAGTCACACAAACTTTAGGGAATTCATCAACGAGACTGGAAGAGATCGGTTCAAAATTGCTTGATGCCGTGAGAGATGAACCTTTTCCTCTCTCTCTGAACCTTCTCCCCTCTAAAATGTCGCAATCTGAATGTGAAACTTTAACCATCATCTTCCCAATGACCCCTTGATCCGAATGCACACGGTAACACATGTATGACTATTGACTTTGTGCGTCTTGGTGCAAGGGAGCGCGGTTTCCCAAGACGCACGATCGGAACGAAAAGACTCGGCACCTCGTACTGCCCGGAGTTCAGGATTTCGATTCTCTGGGGTGCTAGTAGCCTACTTATTTCTTTAATGTAACCTTCATATCTTCAGTTTGCATGAAGAAACTCCTCCGTACTCATACCCCTGGTGGCAGTCTCCTAAAACACATCCGGACGGACAAGGCGTGTGAAGCGTATTGCAAGTACCATTCCAAATGCGTCTCTGTGGATTGGAACAGCAAGGAGGGATCATGCACTTGGCATTACAAGGCAAAGAGCGTTCCATGTTCTGTCTTCATTTGGCAACACAAGAAAGTGGGCTGTAATAAAGGTACGTTTTGATGACCGACTTCCAACAGATAATTGCTCCGAATCTAGTGGTCGAGTTCAAGTGAGCACCTTCTGGTTGCTCCTTGAAACCCCTGATTGATTTCTGTGGAGACCGGGGTAACAATATGATATCCCAAAGCGCTTTGAGCGAGAACTATAGTGTCACGGAATTGCGCTATATAAAAGACTCATTATTATTATTATTTGATACTGAAGTAGAAAAGTGATAGAAAGCTGGAGTAGTTCTTGACCATGACAAGCCCCTTCTTTCATTTGGCAGCAGTGTCTGTTGCTTTCGAGGATTTTAATTCCGAATTTCAATGATATTTTGTCATCTAAACCCAATGCGCATGTTTCAAGAGGAAACAGATAAATGCACTACCAACAAAGAATACGATGTATGTTATTTGGGCTGTCTCAACGAGTCGTAATTTCATGACAGTATGACTGCATCTTCGTTCTTTCAGCTAAGGTGTTAGTCTGTCACGTTGGATTCAAGCGTGTAGGAAAGAAATGCATTTGTAAGTAATCTCGGAAGGCTTTAGGCGAAAGCTTTATCAAATGAAATGATATTTTGGTTGAAAAGCATTATCAAAGAAATGGGAAGACGACATTTTGGATTCATGTGATGTGGTCCTGCCCTGTGTACGTCTGACTATTTGTGATGTTTGCGGATTGTCTACGCAGGAACGAGAAGTCGTCTGGTCGCTGTCTGTATCGAATACTCTCCATTTCCACCCATTGGAAAGATGATCATTTAAGCATTGGAAGGAAAACGAATTCGAAGTCTTGTATGATTTGCGTGCTTTGTGAACCTTTCGCTCAAATTGTCTTTATCTTTTTAGTTGTTCGCTGTCCGAAGGGTTATGCGAAATTCTCAACAAGAAGTATTCCACCGAAATTCTTCTGCAAGAGAAGGAAAAGAGGTACGCATGGCAAAAAAGTTTTCTTCATATTTGTTTATTCTTATAATCATGCCATGGTTGTGTAATTCCAGGGCATTAGCTGCAGCAAGCAAGGGCCCCCAGTGACCAAAAGGCTAGCTTGTGTGACAGCAGCATAGATAACATTTGATGATACATAGCAACGAAAAGTTACAAGTATTCTCTGTGCCCGTGCACCGAGTACGCATTGTCAGATAAATGTACATATTTTTATATTTTATTTCGTTGATTATTATTTCATTACTAATTACATGTACAGTTTGTCCAAAGGTGAAGTGCAAGAGCGGATGCATTATCAAGATAGGAGCGAACGGCTGCGCGGAGTGTGATTGCAAGGATGGTAAGGAACTCATATAATGTTGTCAAATTCATCTGCAATGCGACATAAACGCCCAAAAATCATCAGAAGTGTCCGTTCACCATTACAGCACAATAGAAATCTTTACTTATAACTTTGATTCTGCAAGTGATGGAGCATAGATCGCCAAGATGATTCCGCCACTTCCTCCCGAACCAGGTTTGTCAATAGTTCCATATTTTCTTGGAAGACTACTTGGCAAGCCCGGCTTACCAAACAGCGACTTTTTCTTGTCCTGAATGGAGAGCCGAACTCATTAATATTAAAGTAAAGTCTCCAGCTCGCCAAACAGGGTAGATTTTTTACCTGTTTGGAAAGCCCGGCTGGCCGAACAGGGTGGCTTTTTAGTGCTGTTTGGCAAGCGACTCTCCAAACAGGACAAAAAAAGATGCCTGTTCGGCGAGCGGCTTACCAAATAGACCTGACCTATTTTCTTTCCAGAGTGCACATCAAAAGAGGACTGTCCTTGCCACAAGAAGTTGACAAAAACGGGTTGTCGGTGTTTCTGTAAGTGAACCTAGGCATACTAAGGATTATGCCTAACTGGTACTCACCCTGGAAAAACCATAACGAAAACAAAAAAGAAGCAATTCACCATCAAGTCGTTTTCAACCGTTTGCTTTAAACGAACGCAGATCCTAGATGACGGAATATTGCCACCTTCTCCAAACAGGTTTTGCTCTTTTTACTCCTTATCGCTGAACCAACTGCATCTTACTAGCATACGGCCAATGTTCTCATTCGCCAATATTTGAAAATTATGCTGTAGATTTTATTTTTCTGAGCCCTCATTGTAGTTCACCGTGATTATTTCCCCCTAGGTTGCCGATTGGGAACTAAACCAGTCTTGGTCACAAACAAAATAAAATGCGTCTGTAAGTATAGGGCCTTTGTTCCTATCTAAAAGCTTTCTACGATGTACTGTTCTCGTATCATTCGTATAATATCTTGGCTGCATTTACATCCACTTTTCAAACATAGTGACAGAAAAAATATAACGAACGAAAGTTATCATTGAACACACATGAATACTCATCAATACATGTAAGTCCTTCGCCATGGTTTCGGGTCCGACACAGTGTACACAGATCCCGGTGTAGAAGTATAATATGTCCCCTCGGTACAAGTGTCCGACCCTACGGATTATGGTATATGGTGCTATTGAGGCCATGGCCGTCCATAGCCCAGAGATTAAAGCACATAATATAGAATCCTTTGTTCCCCGGACATTCTATCCAAGGATATTTCAAACTGCTACGTGGATATCAAAGCCGTATTTTGTAGTGCTTCCTTTTCTCATCACATTTTTCAATCGGTCTTTCTTGTAGTCACCGCCTGTCCAAACGGCTTCAGAGAAGAGAAAGAGATTGGTATACCAATGTGTCGACCCTTGACCAACCAATGTCCAGCCTTCTATTCCATGTTGACCGACCACAAGTGTGTCTGTAAGTTTAGGCTACACAGGCAGAAGTGTCCTTGCATTGACCTATGATGGTGATAAACCATCAATGTTCCATCCATGGGCCGTCCATGAATAGATGATGGAGAATCACCATCGTCTATCCATCCATGGACCTCTGTTGATGGGACGTCCATGGGCAATCATAGATCCATCGACGGAGACTAGTGTAACAGGGGAATAGCGAAAGAGTGTTTTCTATGATGTACGTTATCACGGACACCAACGGGTGAAAGTTCTACGGTTTATGGACAAGTTGAAGCTTACGCCATGCCCTAGTCAGCCGAGGCTGATGAAGCTCGCGCCCTCGAAACACGGCTAACAATATACCCGTGACGCGGCCACGTCTGGTCTATAGCTGTACCCGGCGACCACATTGCTACCCCGTTCTGAATTTGACAGTTTCAGGATGCCCTGTTGGATACAAGGCGGCTGATATGAAGAACATGTACAAGTGTCAGTGTAAGTAATGTTGCTTAAAAATGGATCAATAATTGCGTTTAAACGAAAATGTGGTAAACATCGTTTTATCCGAAGTAATGCCCGGTTACGTAAATGTATGCACATTTACATACTGATGTTATATTTTAAAGTTGTTTCAATTCAAGAAAGTCCACCTGGTGTCAAAGAGCCACCCTGTCAAATTGTTATATTTCTGCTTATGGTATGTTACAGTTCATAAATGTCCGAAATGGTATCGAGAGAAAAACCACCAGTGCTTGTGTAAGTAGTTCATAAGACCAGCAGTGTCGTGTTGGATTAGAGCTCGCGAAAATATTCGCCGATTTGAAAAACCGCCAGAAAGTTGTGGTTTCCAAAATTTTCGCCGATCGCCAGCATGAAGAGACTCAAACTTTGTTTGTACAGTACATTGTACTTTCTTGTTCTTATTCATCATGATACCAGCAATGTTCTTATAGATCTATGAAAATGTGCAGGTAATGTGCTTTTATCTCAGTGATACATACGAAATTCTAAGGGCACGATAACTTCCTCCTTCTCCATACCCGGGCCCCTCTTTTTATCAAATTTCTATGATGAGCAAGACGCTATTTGAAATTTTCATTTTCTCAAAAAGTGTCATTTACCCCCACAGTTCAAGGTTGTGGAAAAGGTATGGTGGAAGCAAGCAGGGGTATGCTTCAATATTGTAGAAAGAAAGGTGTGGACAAGAAAAGTACTGGAATCTCAAAAGAAAAGTTACTGAAGAAACTGACAAACTTGTCGAAGAAGTCTGAACCAAAGACGAAGGAGAAAGAAATGAAGAAGGGCAAGATTACTAGAGGTGAAGAGAAGAAGAAAAAGAAGAAGATTTCAAAATTACAGACGAAAGCTGAACAGGAACCAAAGCACAAGAAAAAAGGTCAGCGGCAACTGAAGAATGGTGGCTGATAACGCGAAAGCTTGCCTTCGTGCCGTGAGAGTCTCCACCACTTCCGACTCTGAATCAGTTTTCCTAAAAATACTTTGTTGGTAGTCAGACAATTGGTCTGGAACATTTTGAATTTGACATTTGACATAAAGTTCACTGGTATGATGCAGTTAGGGGTTGACTAAATTACGTCCAACTATAACCCGGTGTGTGATCGAAGATGACCCTCTGTTTTACGTTCTGTCCACAGGCTGTCCGATAGGTTACACCAAGAAAAATTTAGACTGCGTTTGTAAGTATGAAGTTTTTGGCAAAAATCACTCGTCAACTAAAAACTTTGTCGAATTAAAAAAAAAAATTAAGTCAAATATTGTTAACCAACAAATATTATCCTCTTTTTTGATTATAGTTGTTGACTGTCCCATAGGATATGAAACCAAGGCAGGAAAATGCACTTGTAAGTATTTAATGAAGGTCAAAAGTGTTAAAAAGGTTGTAGTTGGGGTTCTTATAGTCAACGTCATACCCACAAGCCTTGGATCCACTCCGCCGACCCGGACTCCGTAACACCGTTATGAGGAGAGGTAACGGACCGAGTAACTCTGATGGTTCAGAATGCGGTATTTCCTGCAACCTATGGATTGAATTTTTGAGTGGAGACTATGGCATATTCATAGTTTTTAATGTCTGTTTGTCGCCCATTTTCTTGTTGTCTTCCAGTTGTCAAGTGTCCGATGGGGTTCGTTAGACGAGGAAGCTATTGCAAACGTTAGTATGACAATAGTTGACTTGTATATGACGTTAACGCTAACTTTAACATTGGCATCGAAAGATTTACCTCTGTATGTCAACTAACCACAAGTGTTAGATTCGCAGGGGCTTAGTCACAACCCATTTTCGTTTGCTTGCTCCAAACCAGCTCCCGGCTCGGCAATGACTAGGGTTGCTCCTAAAAACCGATGTTGCACGTTGGTGGATAACTTTACATGATATGTCAATCCGGTGTGGCCCCTGGCTTTGCCAACATTCTTCCCTTCGAGGGGCATCCCTAAATCAGCTGTGCTTGTTAAAGTTTCCATTGTTTTCATCAAGGGACCGCTACAATTTGTCCAATCGGATACAGGGCCAAGGGAGCGAACTGCCTGTGTAAGTGTTCCAGTTGCCATTTTATTTTTGGCCGGGTCTATTTGGCAAGCCGCTCGCCGAACAGGCATCTTTTTTTGTCCTGTTTGGAGAGCCGCTTGCCAAACAGCACTAAAAAGCCACCCTGTTCGGCCAGCCGGGCTTGCTAAACAGGTAAAAAATCTACCCTGTTTGGCGAGCTGGAGACTTTACTTTAATATTAATGAGTTCGGCTCTCCATTCAGGACAAGAAAAAGTCGCTGTTTGGTAAGCCGGGCTTGCCAAATAGTCATTTCCTTTATTTTTATGCATAGCACACATTAAAGTCACACCACTTCATTGCTTTCCTGACAACATGTTACGCAATATAAACCATCATCAAAAATACCACCTCGTTTTCGGGTCAAAATCTGAACCTCTCTGACAATCATTTCAGTTTACGAGTGTCCAACTGGGTTCAAAAAGACAGGAAACTACTGTAGCCGTAAGTACGAAATCTTCTTTTCATGATTTTAGTCTGCTATGGAAATAGTAGAAAGCAATGAAAATTTCTTTTTTGATTTTATAAATCTCTAAATCTTTCAATTACACCGTCTGATGCTTTTGCTCATTCCAGGGTCGTGCCACCTTCACTATAAACAGGTCGGGAGAGTTTGCCTCCGTAAGTATGAATTTACAACAAATGAGCGTTCAGATTTGATACCGAACTGGACGTCTCTCTCAAACAACGCACGAGTCACGTGGAGTTGATAGGTAGGCCGCAAAAAACCGAGTCGACAGTCGACAGTGCCATCAAGACGACTTACCGTATTCAGATATATGCTAGGTTTTCCTGCGTTTTAAAACCCAACTGTCTTTTTCAGCACACAGCCATTGCCCGCATGGTTTCAAACGCACAAACCAAGGTTGTAGCCTCCCATCGGAACCTGCTGTTGGTGAGTTGCGTCGGTCGAAATCTGAGGTTGCGGCCATGAAAGGTTTCCGAATCTTTGAAAACGTCCGTATCAATTTGGCTTTTGTAACATACCTAAGGAGTGAAGCTTTGAAGTTGACGGACTGCCTGACAAAAAACTTCACCACAACCTCACTAGTTACATCGTTTCTTTTCAGACAACCTGAAAGCTGACATCGTCATTGCAATCGAGTCGTCAGGAGACTTGGAGCAGGAGGACGTGGTCCTAGCCAAGAGTTTCGGCGAGCTGCTCATCAGCTCCCTGCCTGTCCCATCAAGCCACACGCGTTTCGCGGTGATCGTCTACGGGAAAGAGACAGAGATCTTGGGACGGCTTGACAGCTTCAAGAACGCAGAAGAAGCAATGCATAAAATTGGTAAGTGGAGAGAGTGAGGTTAGTCTCGATGATGTCTGAGGACGAGGAGGACCCAAAAAAAGCATGTAATGCAATAGCCAGTGCATGATTGATACAAGTTTATGATATGGCCCTACACTGTTCATGGGGTCCTGTTTCCCTCTGTTCAAAATAAACTCCTTTGGCTCAAACTCGTTCAAATATATTTTCCTAATCAGATTCCATCAAGAAGAAGTCCGGGGATGCTGATGCTTTCCCAATGTTGCGAAAAGCTGCAACGGTTCTCTTCGGCCCCGGAAACAGAAAGGACGCAGCGAAAACCCTGGTCATCATCGGCAGCGGGGAAACCACGCGCAAGACGAAGGTCGCCAAAGCTGCCGAGCTGCTGCGGAAAATGGGCATCAGGATTTTCTCCTTCGCGTTGGATGACCTCGCTGATGCCAAGTTTCAATGGAGTTTGACGTATCCGGGGTTCAGGTTCCAAGTTTCACGGAAGGACGCGCTGGATTTGGTCTCCATTGTTGTGCCGACTATTGCCAGGGGTAAATCTTCTTATTTGGCTGTGGTCTAAGGACACACTAATGAAATATTGTTAGTGTGAAAGCGATCAATTGAATACAAGATCGTTGTCAGTTTTTAACAGTTCGGTGAAAATAGGAATCCCCCAGGGCCAACACAACGTGCTGTCATTCTTTCTTTTTCATCTTAATCTCTCTGACTGAATATAATTTTGTTGCAGATGTCGTTTGCAAGACAGACGAAACCAGGGTTGGTGAAACGTGTTACGAACTCAGTATGGGTGAGTGGTCCTAGTCGAATATTTGAACGCTATGTATATTTCCGATGGTATCTGCATCCAAATACATTTAGTTTATATTTCTGACGTTAGTTTAGCTACCATAAGCGAAAGCGTTCTATTCTTCTATAATTGCAGTTAATATCTGCCCCGTTGGATACAGAAAAAAGGACGACACATGCGAATGTAAGTACATGTATATGAGCCATGTATCAGCTACTTTTGGTCTAAATTTACTGGACTAATTAGTCACCTGGCTTGTGATACCTAACCTCGTCCCTATATACATACATGTATGAGCCAGCCAACTTCAAATTCTTCAGAAGCTTCTACTAAACATGTATATGATGAAGGTGAATTTCAAAATGTATGACACCATCTGTTAATTTAAACGTTTTCTTAGTGTATACATTATGTAAACTATTATATTCAGTTACGACGAAGTGCCCTGGTGGTTATGAGATGGTCGGAAAGCAATGTCTTCCAACAGTAAAGAATATCAAGGGCATCTGCCCAGTGGGTTATGCCCATGATGGTCACAAGTGCAAACGAAGCAAAGTTAAAGACGGTTGCCTTCCAGGTTTTGTCAACGAGGACGGCGCGTGTGTTTGTAAGTTTATCGACAATCGAAGTTGTCGGTATTTCGTTTCCAATTTCTCGTTCTCGATTATGCATTGTCCGATTCTCGCAAGTACTTTTAGATACTTTGGACATTGAATATCAGATGAAGAATAGCATTTTTTCAACTATATTCTTACATTTAATATGCGAAGTCACCAATACCCAGAGTATCATTTTCTCGTCGATCGTAGACATTGTATATTTGATGTTTTGTTCCAGATAAGAAATGTCCGAAGTTTTACAAACGATATGGTGATCTCTGTCTCGGTGAGTATAATCAAAACAAAGTAAGATTAGTCTTCATCTAATTTAGGTACATTTTCTTTCCTACATCATTTCTGACATAGAAGTGATATTCATTAAATGGCGAATTTAAGTTCCGAAATGCAAAATCCTCAATGAATGATTTTCGGGAATAGCCACTGCTCGAGTTGAGCAAAATCTATTTCATTATTTGATTGCCTCTGAATTCATCTTGAATTCTTTCTCTGTCTATCGACTACCTAATTAATGCACTCGCTATTTTTTAACTTCACACATTTTAGGTAAAAGCGTAACAAGAAAAACTAAGGAGTTGGGAGAGAAGCAAACGCTGAAAGAAACTGGCAAAAAGAAGTCGAAAGTTATAATAAACACGAAATTCAAACTGAAAAATACCAAAACGAAAGCAGTGAAAATTGGGAAGAAGCTGAAAGGAAAAATGAAGCTGAAGGGTAATGGAGAGCAACAGAAGGCAAGGAAAGTAATGGTACCAATGGGGAAAGTAATGGGAAAGGTAAAGGAAAAGGAAAGATTTAAAGGAAAAGGAAAGTCAAGTGCAAAAAGTAAGGCAAAACGGAGAGGGAAATCAAATTTGAAAGGGGATGGACATTCAAGTTTAAAAACTAAACCCAAAGGAAGGAGGAAACCAAAATTAAAGGAAATCAAATCAAAAGAAAAAGAAAATGGCAAGAAAAACGAGGGAGAACACATGAAAGTAAAACCGATCAAACTGAAGCCCGAGCAGGTTGGGAAGACTCAACCTGTGAATGTTAAAGAGAAAGTCCCACACATATCCAAGGTTAAAAAGCTCGCCACGGCGCATAGGAAGCTCGGAGTGTCGTCCAAGGAGAAAAATCGCCCAAAAACTAAACTTCTTGATGCAAAACAGAAGATTACGAAAAAGATGGACCTCGCTAGTGTACGGAAGGCCGGATGATGGTATGAGACGTCATCTTGAATAAATTACGTCACTCCGTATATTTTCTATTTCACTGCAACGGCAGACGGGTTGTGCAATAGGGCCATTTTTTCATCTTCAGTGTCGGCTTATATCTTAACCGAAGACCCATTTAAAGAAATGGGTTTTTGCTTTAACCTTATAGTAACTACCCAATACTTTTTTATCCCCGATAATTTTAAAGACCTCGTGAAATTTAAGGCATAAAAAATCATCAGCAAATTCTGCTTTGGACAGGGAGGGACGTAAAAGGAAGAATGACATTCAAGATGTCGTTTATCAAGATGTCGTTTGTCAAATAAAGTGCTTCGTGCAATGTGTATGTTAGAGCCTTCGTTGGTTTCTGAGCAAAGAATACATATCCGGATTGTATCAGTGATTTTTTTATTTTTCCTTCGTATCGGTCAAATAAATTAGTTTCGAACGAATTCGTTTAAATTTCCTGTGTGCTTAGCCTCGGCGCCTCAATGGTACACTACGGAAGCAGTCAACTGGCTGGTCCTGTCGCATGAAAGACAATCAGGATGACGAAATGGACTGCATAGGAGTCTACTCAATGGCAGAATGGTACGTTATAGGGCCTCGGCTTTATCAGATCCTGACGAGAAGCAGTGGTCTGTCCATGTGCCAGATAACGTCTAGGAATTCGAAAAGATCTCGAAAAAGAGGAGATGACGTTCTCGATAACAAACCACCAAGCACACTCAGTGAATAACACGTGACGGAAGTCAATTTTTGAAAATACATATATTCAATTTATTAAGCAACAGTGTTACATGAGACAGAAGCAGTGCATCACAATATAAATATGGCACGAGTAGATGTAATGCCAAACACTGTGGATACTCGCCGCGCCCATTGGTCAGAGACGAGCGGGTTTAGTGTGTATAATCTCTTTTGGCTATATGAAGTTGACGGTTGAGTAAATTGAAGGGGACATGCTTGGAGAAGGGGGAGATATAAGTAACTGGGGAAACATGCGTGGTAGCCATTTAGTTTGTATCGAGTAAGGGAATTCAAGTTGATTAGGCTATCTATATAATGGTTTTATAAGAAGGCAGATTTATAAAATACTGTCACAAGCCAAACGTTCCAACTAAACTCGTTAACCAGTCAACTCCGTATCCACAGCATTAGCAGTTAAATACTACATACAAAAATCTAAACCTACGTCCACCCTATTACACCTATCACGATCATTACTGTCAATTCCGCCAGGAACCGTCACTTCACATTGCTTCATGCAGCTTCCCCAAAGCAAAACGAGGCTGGACATCTTTTACGGTATTTTTTCCTATGCCACAATGCTGGTATGGCTCCTGGCTGATATTCCAGTAAAAATGCTCCGCCGAGAAGCTCCGACTAATTGGCACTTCATCCTCTACAGAATGAGTCTATGGTCATGATAATGGATTGGATGATCAGCAAAATTTATTATTTTCATTGTTATGGTTATGAACAGTTATGAGATGAATGACTAGAGCAAACGATCATAAAATGGTCAGAGGACGAAAAATGAAGGACAAAGGACACTTTGACGTTGTTCTCCTCTCCTCTAGTAAACATCGGTGACTTGAATTGACCCAGGGAGATGTCCGTATCGAACTTCCATGCCTGACCGAGACTTTCTCGAATATATCCGAAGCTCTCAGAGCAGTAAAACCGTAGTTTAAGCAATACCCCATGCCGACCTACCGGGGGTGAGCAGCAGTTCAAAACGTCAATAACACGCAGGCAATGAATGGATGATAATGGATGATTTTTGGAATGTGCTCTTTCAATAAAATGTCAGAATCACCAATCGTTTCGGGATTCTCTCGAGATAAACACTCAGTACAAAGATGTTTTTAATTCGAATGAGATTGGCATGAAGGAATTAGGCCCTTTCGTGTGTTTGGAAGTTAGCTCCACGATTGCACGTGCACCGTTTTCTCGTCAAGTCACTTTCTAAAATCCATGTCCCTCTAAATCAGATTTTAATTGGCAAAATTTGGCATAGGCTGGTCGACATTGGAATGGCTTACTGCAGTATCCCACTAGTGCACCTGCAATGAGAGAAAGACAGCAATTTTGAGAAACAATACAGGACGAGACGAAGTGGAAGCTGTAAAACCGGTCAGGAACATCGCTACCTTCTTGACCCGGTACCGCAACTTTTCCGCAATGACATTCAATCAAAACGTGTCGTGTTCTGAATCCTGAACAGACAATGAATATTGCATCTCCTAAATGAGAATCCGTTGCTCCTAGCAACTGCCATTCTGACACCACGTGACCTGACACCCCGGGTCTGACACTCGTCTGATGGATGATGAGTCATCACTGGATCAATCGAAATCTGAATAAACACGTCGCGCTGTCCTCGTCTGGATATCTGGGGTGACTAAGCTACAGCAACCGTCACACCTGGCCATCAGTAATCAGACAGCGCGAGCGTGAAGACCGGACCGGTGTAACGTATTTGTCTTTCCCCATAATTTGAGTGTTTCCATACAATAGACAGAAGTTTGGCTGAGATAATGTTTTTATATAATCTTGTATGGAAAGATATGGAAAGGCTACTCACATTTTCCCGACTTGGTCACCCCGACAAATAGACCACCGTGCTCCTTATGTTGGCCTTTTATACATTTATTTACTCTGTCTTCGGATGTGAATAAAAATTTCCTGCCGGAGCAAGCGCGGACTCCATTCACTTGGAGGTGGCTGAAGTCATTCATGTCAATGGCGCTGATACAGTGTTTGAGTTCTTCTTCGTTCATCTGAAAAATGAAATGGTTAGCATGAGTACAGAACCTAAACCTGGGTCGATCGCATGAAGATTCCTCTCTTCTCCGTCACTAGATGTTCCCGACGATAGCTGGTGGTGTTCCCAAAGATAGATGGTGTTCGCAAAGATAGGAGATGTTTCCAAGGAGATGTTCCCAATGATTCGTGGGATAGAGGATTGCCTCCCCTGAAATAGGGGATGTTTACAAAGAGAGAGGATGTTCCCAAAGCTGATTTCGTAAAGACAGGGGATGTTCCCAAAGAGGGTGTTCCCAAGAACAGGATGATCACAAAGACTGTGGGTGTTCTCAAAATAATGGGGTGCTCCCAAAGATAGAGGATGTTCCCAAAGACAGTGCGTGGAATGGATATCAATTTTGTATACCCTATTTCCTATTCAGATCCTTATTTCCATAAATATCATACCGACCTACTTAAAGCGCTTCAGAATCCTGGCTAATAGTTCTCATTCCTGAAATCTATTGAGACTGACTGATTTAGTCATCCTGATGTTGATTATCGCAAATTGAAATGCGAGGGAGTGACTCATACTCTCACCTTATGAGGTGGATTCTATTACGAGGTTAATTGAAATGCGGAACGCTGCCTCTCTTCCGCGTTGTGGTGAAAGGAGTTTCCCTTTTAGCATGCGAAATTGATATACTTTCATGTTCATGAGTAGCGAGAGATTTATCTATACAGTGCTAATTGTTCAGATTTGTCATTTGGAGACCACCGATTGGACCCCCAGCTCTTGCCTATAGTCCCCCTACATAAACTGACACATTTTGTGACCATGAATAAAAGATAGAAGAAGCGAATCACCTCATCAATGTAATCTTTAAGTCAGGATGTGACATGCGAAGAAATAATTAAAGCTCCCAAAGAAGACGTCTCTCTCCACACTTTTACCGTAGCCTATGTTTGGTGACAGCGCGCGGTATATTTTTTCTCACGGGAGTCTTGAAACAAAAATATACTTCACACAAAAAGACCCCACCCCACACACAATGATTGTTTCAGGTTCTGACAACATTGGAGACTTACCGTAATCTGCTCCCCAGACGCGGACCACAATGTCAGTCCTCCATCCATACCGTAAATAGCACTCATGTCCATGCACCCGTTGTCAAGAAATTTATCGGACCATTCTTTCCAAGACATTTTGAAAGGATTTCTTTTGAGAGGAATTGAGAAAACGCTTCCTGTACGGACTCGAGTCGAAAAAGGATGAACAATGTCGTCTGGAGGAGGAGCAGTTTTGAGACGAGCAGACGATGACTCATCTCCAGTCTCCGACAAGGCGTTGGTGAACTGCGCTGGTGCAGCTTTATTTGAGATAAAGGATTTTTCATAGCTGCATGGAGAATGTCGGAAATAATTGTCAGACTCCAGTTTGAGTCATCTGCTGGTCCAGTCAGCTATGGTTGGTTCGGTTGCCAAGGAACTAGATCAATTCCGCCTGTGATTCTGATTTCCCCGAGTGCGCTTAGTCAACTTCGTATCCGGTTATTGACACATCGTTTTGATAACGGCATTGTCTATCTGAGAGCCTGTGTCTCGGATAATGCTAGCGTTATCTAAGAGCCAGGGTCTTGGATGCCATCGTTATCTGAAAGCCATCGTTATCTGAGAGTCTGAGTCTTGTGTCTCGGATATGATGCCAGCGTTGTTTAAGTCAAGGGCTTGCCGTTAGTCAGTCCAGTTGATTCTGAGCTTATATGATGGTATTTGACAGGTCTTATATTCCCTCTCAGTCTCAGGATAGGTAGATGTCGCTAAAAATAAAAAAAGTCGTGACGGCTTCTGGCCTGTTTCACTGTTTGTCGGAAAAAGCAACGATCAGCAACGATCTTGAAAAATCAGCAAACTAGATGTCCCAACAAGCGTTCCATCAGTTGGGTAGCTGGTTGCATATAAATTTCATAAGATTACAGCTAAAACCCTGAGATACAGGTTTTTGATACATCGTATACAAAATATCGTTTGAAATATCGCGGAGGATTAGTATATTTACAACCACTGATTACGTCAGGATGTCATAGTAGAAGCCTTGAATACTTTCTGTAATCAAAATAGTCGAGTTTTATAATTCAGCACTTTCATCAATAACTAAACGCATATTTATTCATGTTTTATACCAACCCAATTCATGACGTCACGTTGAGGCCGGCGGCCATGTTTTCGTGTTGACGAAATCGAGTCGTTCTTTTTGCATGTTTTATCATGTTAACACATCTATAACGTCAAAATAACATATTTATAGATAAAAATGGGTAGATCAAGAAGTAGAAGTCGGTCGTCTAGTAAACATAGACACCGAAATAAGCACAAAAAGCGTAGAACGCGCTCCAGATCTCGCGACAGAAACCGAAAAACCAGCAGCACTGCCAGCAGACACACAACGAGATCGCGCAGCAGGAGCAGAGATCGTCGAAACGACAGAGATCGTAAAAGCTCCAAAGCTAGCAGGTTTGGGCTTTTGTCAGTATTTTGTCCTATGCTGTACATGGGGCATGTATGTATGGTCTGGGCGTGTCCGGCCATAGTGACTACATCGTGGACATGGCCATGGGTCATTCAACTCATTGGGTGGAATGACCAGTCAGTCACGGAGCACGGGCATTCGTGTCTAGACGTGTGTCGATGGTCATGCTGCTTGCCTATGAATCATTGAATGCCAACACTAAGAATCTGATAGTACATCCTTTGATATGAAAACGATCGTCTTATATACGAGTTTTGAATTCACGTAGATTGTAAATGTATAGCTGTGTTCATTTCAGAAAACGTTCATATTCATCGAGTAGCAGCTCAAGTACTGATGAAAGCGACTACTCAAAAGAACTCACCAAAAAGATTGAAGAGGCCAAGCGGCGAGAAGAGGAGGAGAGAAATCTGGAACAGGAACGCCAGCGGCTTATGTAAGCAGAGTGATGGAGATTGGAGATAATTGCACCTACAGTCCAAGTCACAAATGACATCCATCCTTGGTGTCTATTATAGAAGTGTGTCCTAATAGAGAGGTGTCCGCTAAGGGAGATTCAAGTGTAGTTTGTAAGTCTCAGCTGCCAACTTTTCATTTGAGAACTTCTTTATTTGCAGTCGACAGAAAGAAATGGAAGAAAAATTAATAGAGGAGGAGGTAGCCAAGAGGGTGGAAGAACTGGTTGCCAAGAGGGTGGAGGAAGAACTTGCCAAGCGAAGTGAGGAGATCGAAGAAGAGGTCCTGCGGAGAGTCGAGGAGGCAAAAAGCATCATGGAAAAACAGATGATGGAGGAGTTAGAGAAACAGCGGGCTGTAGAACTGGAGAGCCAGCGTGTAAAAGAGGTACGAATACATCTGATTTGTTGTGGGGTGGGCGTGGCTCTGGGCAGCGGCCAGAGCAGGGGTTACCCAAGTTAAACCATTACATTACCATTAATTCCAGCGCAACTGTTTTTTTGCACTTGCAGTGCTGTTTTAGTCTGCCTTGGTGAAGTTCTGACAAGTCTCTACGGATGTGATTTGATGTTATTACCATCCCCAGTTACAGCTCTGTTAACTTTTTGCCTTGGATACACCTATCCTTGTATGAAACAGAAACAAACGATAAGACTCGGTCTCTGAGAATTTGTGAGGTGAAAAAAGCTCCGTCAAGAGATCTGTCGGGCTAGGTTTCGCCCTGGTCGACTACAGCAGCACAGCCTGCCTCCTGTACAACACGGTGGTGGCTTCAAAATGAATTTCCCTAATGCAAGAAGAAGGCAAGAACATTGGAATGATCATATCCTACCTAGTTTTGTTGCCTTTTTTGTGGTTATTTTTCAACAGAGTCGTTGTTTAAAAAACTTGTGTCTAACATGTGATATTCTTCTACATGTACATGCAACACTCTCAGTATTTAAACATGTCTAAGTTTTATAATTCAAACTTTCTAAAATGTATAGAATCATCCCTCTTGCTCATGTCAGGTATCACCTTGGTAGAACTATGATTTGAGAGTTGAAAGAAAATGGTACCAATCGTTTGTGATTTGATAGACTGGAATTGATCTGATCTGTTCAAAGAGTCTTTATGATATTTTCAAAAAGCGTTCTGTTTGGTCATTCCATGTTCTTGCCTTCAACTGCTGTGCAAAATTTTACACTTTCTGGCCCATATTCATGAATGATAATTTGGTGGTGTGATGAATACATATTGTGTTCTTTGTGGCATAAATGATAGTCCCTGCAATTTACACTTGAGGCATGAGGCAGGAATGGAAAAGAAAATGATGAATATGCCGTTCCAATTCTATATAGTCTGTTGTGAACAGACTATGTTGTGTAATCAAATCTCTTTGGACACAAAATGTGAAAAATAAGAAGAGTCCCCCATGTTTATATTCCTGCCTCGTGTTTCATGTACCCTCGATTTGCATATTGGCATAGAGGTACTTAGGGCTGGAGTGGAGACGTGAGATTTTGGTTGATGATATGGTGCAGTCTGTTTGGGCTCTGGCCAGGTTTTCCGCAAGGTCCCATTCCAGTCCTCAGTGTCTTCAATGTTCGTGCATTCTCTCTTTTAGTTATGTGTTTCTTCCTTCATTTGTTATATAATTTTTGATTGTGTGGGTGTCTGGTGGGGTCAGCTCAGCTTTGACCCCGGGAAAGTGAGATCGTGTGACAATGCGAAATAGTTCCTCCTATTTTGCAATTGCTTACTCACAGACTCACACATTTGAGAGTCATTCAATAAAAAATAATTTCTTTAAGCTGAATGCCGCAAACCTTTATTTGCTGTGAATTGCTTTGCTTCTTCTAGTGCAATTTAAAACTTTGCTATTTAGGCAAGTAATCTGCAATTTTGTTCGTTATAAAATGCCCCACACAATCATACAAATTTTTGTGGTAAAATTACATGTATTGTGTAGTTTTTTCGCAAAATTCTTGCATGTTTTGGTAATAAAAACATTTGTATAACAAATCATACAATATATCAACTGAAATATGATGTTTGAAATCACAAATTCTGTTGTTGTGTGTCTCGTTTTATTCATGATACAGCAAAAACTATTTTTCGAAAATTTGGAAAAATAATGATTAATATTTTTGTTTCAATGTAAATACGATTGCATAGGCTGCCTCATTGGCTCTGCAGCTTTCACTGTCCCTTAAAAATCAGCTAAAAAGATAAGAACAAGTTTGTATGATATTAGACAACCATGGTGCGATCTATCTGTGCTTTGGTGGCGGTTTGACAGATGTATTGGAGGCAACACCCCTCGCTGAAAGAAAGAAACTTGTTACTCCAGGTTTATTAAGTTGTCCAGGCCTTTCAGTCAAATGCATGTAACCTGTTGTGTGACTGAGATATAAGCCTTCAGCTGTAAACATCAAAATAGTTTGTGGGATAAGATTTGGTTGATGTTTCTGTGACTTGTGTCCTTTGAGAGAAAAAAAGATTCCCACTGTTGTCTCCAGTACATTTGACAAGGTGCATGTTGACTGTCACTTTGTGTGTGAAAACCTAACTGTGAACTCCTGACTTGCACTACCGTGTGGCATATTCATCATGTGGTATTTTCATTCCATTTTAGGGCAGTATTTGGCAACATCCCTCAGGTTGACCTTTACCCTTTGGTCTCCGTGGCAACGTGAAGAAGACCTAAAGTGTAAAGGCCATCTCTTCAGTGAATGTTACCAAGTACTGCTTGAAGTCGTCTTAATTGGTGTAGGTGGGTATCAGAACTTCAGGGCAAAGATTTTGAACGGTTGTGAAAAAGTTTTAAAAAATGAAACATCAAGATTAACACCGTTATTGCTATTTTCCCCCAAGTTTCATTAGAAATCCAAATCTGTACCTAGGACAGGAAATTGAACCAATTGGTACTCCAACAGGCCAATAGTGGTGAAATATGCCTCAATTTTGTGCCCATATGAAGACAAGATGAAATATCGGTACCCTCTATCATGCTGGAGTTGAGTGTCAGTTAGTGTCAAGAGCACAATGTTAAGCCAGAATTGGTTTCTATGGTGTGGTTGTCACTGATTTCAAAAAAAGTTCAAGGAGTTTCGAAGATTCTTTCTACTCGTAGCTGTTTCTGCGATTTCAACTGCTGACATCAATTTTAGGATCCAATCACCGTTGTTTCATCAGCTTTCGAAAATAGGGCCTTTAGACAACAGTTTAGAAATTGACTTGTCTTGCAAGTGTTTGATGTTTACCTACAAACTCGCAAAGTGGAATGAAAATATACGTATCTAATTCTCATGACTGTCCTAACTGCTCTCTGGCCAAGTAGTCAGGATGGACACTCTCTTTCCTAACTGACAATTCACCTTACAAGAACCCATATATAATACTTGTAGCTATTTTATTCTCACCACCAGTTATGACCTGTGTTTTATTATTGTAATAGCTACACTTAGTTTCAGCTGGGGTCTTGTAACTTTGGATCTTATCACAAACTGGAAATAAGCAAGTATTCTTATCCTCTGAATAGTAATTTTTGCATATTTGCATTGAGAAAATATGTTACTTGTTTTATGCTGAATGCGTGTTGCATTTATTCTCTGAGTAACCAACTTTATTCCAGGGGTGGATTTTCTGCATATTTAGGAGAAGGATGACCATCGCTGGCAGTTTCTAGGGGGAGAGAGTACAAGATTGAATTGTTTTTAGGCTATTCATGAACTTTTTGAATGTGAGAACATTTTGTGCTAGACTGTGGGGTGGGGTTTTAGGCATGTTTTGGGTGGAATTGAAAGGCCTGCCACCCTCCCGGATGGAACTGCAGGATTCTCTTGCTGAAGAAATCGGGAAATGACGTCGAGGTATAGGCTTGTATTTAACGGTGACTCAGTTCACTGGCAACGAATGCAGGAGTACGTATGAAAGCGCTCACAGCTATGTGTAAGTCACCGGCAAAACGACCATTTTCCCCCCGGACTTCTGATACTGAAAACTTCCCCTGCGACATCTGTGCTGCCCGCAGTTTTGTCACATATTGATCAGAGGTCTGGTCAGGGAAATGGAAAATCTGAACTTTTCAAAACCGGCAAAAATGAAAATGTCAAACTAGTTACATAACTGGAGCCACTTATTTTCGATTTTCTACCAAGCTTCATAAAAAAACTTTCAAGAAAATGACAGATTAACCGGATTGAGGTCCACTGCTCCTTCAGAAAATTATGTAAAAATATCCATTCACGTTTTGATAGGGAATTCGGAGTTGCCAATAATTGCGTTTTTCATATCAGTCTCCTTTCGACTAACGTTGATGAAAAACATACTACTGTACTTGAGGTCTAGATAGATGTTGCAAAGGAAAATGCCCTAGATGTACACTGAATGTTGGTAGTAATCACTAGCATACTCCAAAATTGGGATAATTTTACTGAAAATACTCCTAAATCAAGTTGTAGTATCGTTTGGACTACTGGGGTTGGCAGGTCCTGGTGTTAATATCAGATCAATATTTACCTAAAAAGACTTTTGGTTTCAAATATTGTACATGTTGTACATGTATGGTAACCCGGTTTGCAAACATGATTTCTTTGATATCTAAGTTTACATGAAATTGCGTTTTTTATCACAGTGCCCACAACTTTTCCGAACTAAACCAACCCTGCAAAGTTGCCTTGTGTATAAATATTTTTAAAATAACTTTTCAAAATGCACATGTATAAGAAACCTTTTTGAAAATATGTGGTGAAAATATGTCACAGGAAAATGGGAAATGATGCTTTAAAAATTGTGTTATTTTTTTTGGTTGACATGAAAAAACTAGTATGTTACCATGGCACAATTTGTTTTTTAAGGAAGAGGAGATGAAAAAGAGGGCAGACCTTGAACAAATTATGGAAGAGAATAATCGAAAAATAGAGGAGGCACAAAAGAAATTGGTGAGTATGATGCATTTGGCGTTCTGTCGATTGTGGCTTGGGTGTTCGGGCCATTCAATCAGCGACTACGAAATGGTGAAAATTCTACCACTAAATGAAAGACTTTGTGTCAGACTTCTGGTATCTTGTTGGCTAGTGTTAGTACACTCCTGGCCAAGGCTGTTGACAAAGTGTTTCTTTTGTTGTTGAACCAACCGCAGTTGTGTCATTATGCATCTCGTAACATGAACTTATCCATTCTCTTCAGGCCGAAGAGCAGCTTAAACTCGTCGAAGATCAGCGCAAAATGTTAGAAGAGCGTCAAAAGCTTGAAGATGAGCAGCGCAAGAAAAAACAAAAAGACCAGGAGGTGATACTCAACAAAAAGAACGCGAGGGGAAAAATCTCGTTTTCGCTCGGCGGAAAAGTATGATGCTTGATGAGGGGTTAGGATGCTCGTAAACTGAGTGATGTGCACTCTCTTCAACACGTTAGCGTGTCCTTGTTCGTAGCTCTGTCCGCCTCTAGTGTCCTCGGTTCGTGCCGTTTTGTTTATGAGCTTGTGTCATGTTCTCGAAACCAACAAGGTTGGTGGGTTGTTCTGCTGTGTGGCGAATTCTCGGAAGATTTCAAGTGTATGATGCAATTGTTTGTGAATACCGCGCTGATGTCATCTGAAAATGGAATCATTCTGATGAGGATTGGGAGCAGGTGTGCCAGTGTGGGTGTGGGGACGAGGTGGTTTCGTGTCAAATTCAAATGACGATAGTTCTACCTTCGTGGAACAAGATGGAAGAACAATTCACTGCCTCTGGGCACATTCTACAGCTGAGGATGAACTACTAGACTTTGTGGTGTTTGTAAATATTTCATCCGCATAGAGTGATTTGATAGTCTCAGACTTTTAAAAAGCAGTTTTGCGCTATGCTGCCAGACTGTCGATAATAAATGATGCTTGATTTATCCAAATCTTTTAAGCAATGAAGGATGCAATTCAAAATGCCAAAGATTAAAACCCCAAATCATAAGGGTCTGTGTTGAAATACCAAAACCCACAAGAATTTCAAAGGAAATCTGGTATTGCCTGAGATGGTTTGCTACCTTACATGTAACATGGATCAACGCTGAGGGTTGAATTTCAATCCTAATTGCCTCCTCATCAGTGAATTGATCACAACCCAATACTTGAATCAGGCAGTTTGAATAACATCATTATTTGCTTTCTGACTTGGAAAATGGAAAATAAACTTGATGAATGATAGTCAGCTTATGAACTACAGGTTTGTATTTAGTAGATGTGAGGGGAAAATGTTGGCGTATTTTGGGGAATTGGCCCGGCTAGGGGTTGTGGGAGGGGGGTTGGTTCCTCGGAATTGACTAAGCCTGGGGTTTTACGGGTGGGAACCTATCTGTCTTGGGGCTCGATGCTGTCAAAACTAATTGTTGTAGCAGTGCAAAGGGAAGGAAATTGGGTGGGGGATCATCAGATTTCAAGCTTTCAGTTCAGGATTGCTCAAATTGATGGGACTACTTAATTTGGACTCGCCTTTCACATATCTTAAGGATAACTAATTTGTTTGATTGTACATACCGGTACATACTGTGTTGAAGATATTAAGCCAGTTGAGTGGCGCCTGTCACACATAGTCCTATTGCATGTATAACAGACCTTTTTACAGGTGCCATTCAACCAGCTTAATTCCGTCGACACAGTATTTTTCTTACAACACATTTCAAGGGGCAGTCCATTTATGCATTAAGTGTGGTTAAAATTCAGGGACACTTGGAAATAGGGATGCTAAAGAGGGGCTATATTGGCAAAAGGTGGTAGCAGTTGTTAGCGGTCCAATACAATAGATAACCTTGACATGGACTGGAAATCTATTGGCTAGTCGACCGTTGCTGACTTCAGGATTTATGTCATGCTGTTGACAGTCAGGCAAGGATCCTAGGCGAGTTGTCTCCTGAAGAAGCTATTTCGCCGTTCATCCTTTGGCCCTACCTGTTTGACTTCCAAAGCCAGAAGTGGCGACAACTTCTATTTGTAGGGTCCTTGCCTGACTGGTTGTAGGGAATATGAAGAGGATGATCGATGTAGGTGTCTGCTAGAGAGCCTAAACCAAAGAGTTTTCTGGGTATCTTTATGGTCAAAACGCAGCCACAAAAGCTGACCTTAGAAAAACTGTGCTTGTGGGTGTGTTGAACTTGGCATGTATGTCACCTTTGGGGAAAGGTTTCAAGCATGCACTTGGAAATATATTGTTGAGTGGGGGGAGGGGGGTGTTAGGGCATTTCTGTGCTGTTCAGTTTCTCGTTTCACGCTCCTTTACCATTCTAGAAATTTGCTTCTGTGTAATGGCATGCATCACATACAGAATAAACTTTTTTTCAGAAAAACGAGTATTTAGTTGTCTTAGTTTTCTTTCACGCCTGATAAAACTTGGCAACTAAACACCAAGACACATTCTGCATGATTGTTCCTTTGATGAACGGCCTTGATGAGAAGAAGACAGGGCTTTTGGCTGGAGCCAAAGTCACTGAAAACAAAGCTGTGGGAAATGCCAAAGACCTGCAGGAAACTGCTGATTTGAGCTGAGGCCATGCTGGTCATGTTAACCTGAATGCAGAAGAAATCTCTGAAAGCCTGGGTTGTGACAATGTCTCCATGTCTCGGGGGCCATTCAGATCCTTTTCTGTTTCATCCTGTACAACCAAAAATATTGCATGCTGCCAAAGAAGCTGGGTCGTGACATTGTCTCCATGTCCCAGGGCTGCTCGGAATCTTCTGTTTTATCCCACATACATGACATGGCAAGAAATATTGCAACAGTGTGGCCATTTGGATAGAGATAGGTTGTGACGATGTCACCAAACCCTTTTGGTTCTGCAGCACGTACCTCTTCTTATGCATCCTGTATAAAGCAAAAAAGATAGCAACACATGGCCAGTTTGGGCATTAGAGATAGGATGTGACGATGTCTTCATGTCTTGGGACCGTTCAGATCCGTTTCTGATACATCATGTATTGCAAGAAAGATTGCAACGCAGTATGGCCAGCAGTTGGTGAAGCAGAGATAGGTTGTGACGATGTCTTCATGGCCTAGGGCACAACAGATCATTTTCTGATTCATCAGTAGCAAGAAAGATTGCAACAGTATGGCCACTTGATGCTACAGAGATAGATTGTGACGATGTCTTCGTGTTCGTCTGGTTTTACATCTTACATCTGGTATGGCAAGCAAGATTGTCACACGGCCCTTAGGGGCCACACATATAGGTTGTGACGATGTCTTCATGTCCTTGGACTGGTCAGGTCCTTCTCTGTGTTTCATCCTGTGACCTGTATAACAAAAAAAATGCAACAGTATGGCAATGGCTGTCTTCGGCAGCAGGGAAACAGGTTGTGGCAATGTCTTCATGTCCCAGCGCTGTCCAGGTCCCTTTCTGTTTCATCCTGTATATCAAGAAAGATTGCAACACAGAATGGCTACTTGGTACGACGGAAACAGATTGTGACGATGTCTTCATGTCCCAGGGCTGTCCAGGTCCCTTTCTGTTTCATCCTGTATATGAAGAAAGATTGCAACACAGAAAGGCTACTTGGTACGACGGAAACAGATTGTGACGATGTCTTTATGTCCCAGGGCTGTCCAAGTCCTTTTCTGTTTATCATATGTCCCAATGTCAACCAAAGTACGGTTTGGTGTGGCAGAGACGGGTTGTGACAAAGTCTCCATGCGCTCTGGTTTTTACAGCTCTTTTTCTGATGATACATTGTATTTCCAAGAAGGGTTGCAATAGTATGGCCTTTTGGTGCGAGAGAGATTGGTTGAGACGATGTCCGAATCATGTTCTAGAGTGATTGTCTCAACTCTCTCACTGTGTTGGTAAGACTGTAGAGCCAACAGTGGACCAGTTAGGATCAGGTTGTGACTGTCTGATCTCAACTCTTTCGCTGTGTTGGCAGGACTGTAGAGCCAGCAGTGGACCAGTTAGGATATGGTTGTGACTGTCTCAACTCCCTCCACTGTGTTGGCAAGACAGTAGAGCCAACAGTGGTCTCGTTAGGATCAGGTTGTGACTGTCTCAACTCTCTCACTATGTTGGCAAGACAGTAGAGCCAACAGTGGTCTAGTTAGGATCTGGTTGTGACTGTCTCAACTCTCTCACAGTGTTCGTAAGACTGTAGAGCCAACAGTGGTCTAGTTAGGATCTGGTTGTGATTGTCTCGACTCTCTCACAGTGTTCGTAAGACTGTAGAGTCAACAGTGGACCAGTTAAGATCTGGTTGTGACTGTCTCAACTCTCTCACAGTGTTCGTATGACTGTAGAGTCAACAGTGGACCAGTTAAGATCTGGTTGTGACTGTCTCAACTCTCTCACAGTGTTCGTAAGACTGTAGAGGTGACAGTGGACCAGTTAGGATCTGCTTGTGACTGTCTCAACTCTCTCACAGTGTTCGTAAGACTGTAGAGCCAACAGTGGGCCAGTTAGGATCTGCTTGTGACTGTCTCAACTCTCTCACAGTGTTCGTATGACTGTAGAGCCAACAGTGGTCTAGTTAGGATCTGGTTGTGATTGTCTCAACTCTCTCACAGTGTTCGTAAGACTGTAGAGCCAACAGTGGACCAGTTAGGATCTGCTTGTGACTGTCTCAACTCTCTCACAGTGTTCGTAAGACTGTCGTGGGACACTCTTAATGTGTCAAACGGTCAAAATATGAAAAATAAAGACGCGAAGCAACTTATACACAAATTGAAGATGTATTTCTCATCCTATGGTTCATTTCATACAAAACATTACTTGACAGCATATAACATTGTTCTGCAGTTTTTATCAACATGATCTTGATTCTGGTTTTACTTGGCATCAAGGCACCTTCACCTGGTCATGTATGAAGGAATGCCAGATATTGAGCAAAACCAAAAATGATATTCTGGTCTTTACAGTCAAAAGCACAACACTAGAGGCAGAGAAGACGGGTTGTGACTGTCAAACAAAGGACTTTTGAGAGTTCTTCATTGACCAATACCAATTTTCTTGTCTTTTCACTCAAAGCACAACACCAGAGACTGTCCCGTAGAGGTGACAGGTTGTAACAGTTTTTGAAAAAGCGCACTCAATCAGTGTCACTGTGAATTATCAGTTTCCATTTTCACAACAGTGTCTGCTTTCCCCTCGGTCTTGATAACACTGGAACTGAACATGCTTTTCATCCCCATCTCGTGAGAAGTTGACATACTGCCGCTATTGGAGAATGTCGTCACACCCGGCGAGGTCTGGGGGAGTGAAACCACAACGATTTTTGGAGTCGAACTCGTGGTACTAGGACTTGGGGCCGAGACAATTTTCACAACCGTCTGGGCCCCCGACCCGGCAGTGTTCATCGATTGTGGTTGTGGAGTGCTTGGGGTTGATGGTCTCTGTGAGGTGACAATGACGTATTTTTGTTGTCCTGTCCCCGATGGGGTGCTGGGTGTTTTTGGCAGTGTGATGGTCCCGGGAAGTCGTGGTGTGATTGGCGTGCGTGGTGAGGCAAGAGACTGGAGAAGAACCTGCTGGGGTCTTGCCTGCAATAGACGGAGTAAAGATTACTAATTGGATTGTGATAACAAGCAAAGGGTCCTTCTACATGTTGTGACTTTACATCGGAGTCCACAACTTGATAAGGAGCATATAAATCCTGTTTTCATGTTCATGAATCACAAATCTATAAATCTCTAAAAGTTATGCTACAAGGCTTGACAAAATTGTCCAACAGCATTGGGGACTGACCTCCACATACAAATACTCTCTTACCTGTGGAATAGTAATGGTTGGCCTGGATGACGTGACTGTAGAACTGGCAGTGGTGGTAGAGGACTTCGCCTTGATGACACTTGCATGGAGGAGTTGGCCCAGGTAGCCATACTCTGTGGTATACTCTTCCAATGTCTGTGGGGCATTAATCATGCCCTTAAGAACTGGAGTCAACTTGTTCTGAAACAAAATAGAAATGTCAATCAACCCTAACCCTTGTCTGCCTCCCTAGAGTCCCCTTGAATGTTGCTATGCCATGAAAATGTGTATTGTATCAGTCACATGACAGGCTGACCTAAAGCCTAAATGCTTTCAGACCTTCTAAAATTACTGGTACTCAATTTTAGTGTCATTTCCTCCTGAAGTGAAACACTCACCACGAGAAGCTGCCTGACATGTTCTGACGCTATCTTGTCAGCGTTATTGAGCACAGGTGAATCCATGACTAACTTGATCCTTTCACCCTCGTGTTTGATGTAGGGCAGAATAAACGTCTTCATCACCTGAAATGAGACAGTCGAAGTCAATCATCACAACACAGATTGCAATCAAGGAGTTTTAAATCTTAGGGAAATGAGAAGATGTGATTCTTACAATGAAATAAAACTTTACGCATGCTTGTTTACCATAGTACATGTAATTGAAATGGAGTCTGCGATATTCATGCTAGTTAACCGCAACACAGGCAATAGAAATTGATTCCACGATGCTGTGTCATACCTCTGTTCCCAGTTCAGCCAAACCACCAATGGCACCGTAGTGCGTGGCAAGCGGTGCTTTCTCACTCTGTAATGCCTTGGTGAACATTCGTGTGATCCTGGTCTGAATATTGTTGGTACTTGTACTGAATGCTCTGAAATATGCCACAAGGAAATCATTGGAAAAGTTATTGGGATTGGTGCCATAATAGAGTGATTCAGTCCAATTTGTGTATATTTATACTCCAATGAACTTTCTTAAAGAACATCCAGATACTTTTGTCAACCAGTGGTCTCACCTGTACAGCAAGGGAGAGCTCAGGCTTCAGCGTGACCACTGATGGGACGATGGGATGATTTCTTGCCACTGTCATTGTTATATTGAGCATGCAGCACTACAAGGCCAGACATTACAAGCTTGAGAATGATTAGATGATTCCCCAACCCTTTGCCTAATGATCCCCACCAACACAGGTCAAATCTGCCTTTAAGCACTCCGACTGATTGCTGACAGACTCACAGTCCAGTGTGCTAAAGATCTGACTGGATACAATACAATGCTTTTTCCTTACCTGCACATCTGACCCATCAATCTTGCGGCAAAATCCCTCAAAGCCCAATGATTGTCAACATCAGGCCTCAAACACAGCTGCTTACTGACTATACATGTTGTTACTGCAGGTATGAGCTCGTGCAACTGAAAATACAACAGTATTAAAATTTGAATACAATAGAGACTACCCAACCGTAAACATAGAAATGTTTGTGAAGCTAAAAACTGACAAATTACCAGTAGCTCATATAAAATTAGTAGTAAATATCACGTTTGGTGGCAACATAAATACCACGTTTGCTATGGGACATAGTTAACGAAATGGCGACCATTTCATTTTTTTAAATCTTCATCATTGACAGACCTATCATGAGGACTATAAAGTAAATCTAAGACCATATAAGGCCATTTCAGCCACTCACATATTTTTCCAAATAAAGCGTGCTGTTGTCCATGAGCGACTTGACCATCCGCATCAAATAGATGAGAAGAGCAAGATTATTTTGGACCACGTTGATTTTAACGCCCTCCGAGATGAACGTGCTGAATCGCGGCAGCATCTGGTACAGGCCAGGGTCGGTGGCCAAACTCTGCAATGCTTCCTGTAAACAGAAAATGTTACGGTGAATCAAGCCTCAGCTCGGGTTGAAAACTGGGGGAATTATTTCTGAGCAATACCAATATACATATATGGTACGATGTGGTCGGCAGAGACTAATCAAACTGGCCACACAATAAAGCTTACCGAGCGTCTCGACTCATCTGAACCCACACAAGCCTCAGTGATCTCCTTATAATACAGCTGCTGCTCCATAGAAAGTTCATGTTTAGTGTACGGCTTGAGTTTGGCCAATTCCTGCATCTTTTTATGTTTCGTTTTGGTGACTTCCATCATCGGTTTGATTTTCTGTTTCTCTACAGTAGGTTTATTGCTCGGGTCGACGCTCTCATTCTTCTGTATTTCTTTGGTGACTGGCGGGGGATTTTCTGGAATTGATGGCTGGATGCCATCGACTGCCAGCCAGTGAGCTGAAGAAGACACAAAATTCACAATGAATACTCCAACTGTATGAGACAAACAGGACACAAATATTGCTAGTAAATCCATTTTCTGTCAAGTCCTTACCTTTCATACTGACATCAATCGGGATCTTTGGTGGATGTGTATTGACCAACTCCTGCAGATCAAGCTCTTTCTCCTCAGTGAAGTGGAGCTCCCGACCACCGCCAGAGGCAAACCGGAATGGTATGAATTCTCTTGAGTGGAACCCATATAGGGGCTAAAAAAACCCAAAATAATTGGAAAATAGAATACAATGTACATATCAAACTTTGCCTAAACTGTCCTTGTTGGTTGTTCCGGAATAACACAGGTCTGATTGGTCCGATAAAGCATCCCCCATTTTCACGTTTTCAGCCAATAACTCATCAACTTCAATACAGAGGAACCTCCCTTTGCGGACGGCTCTCTCCCAAGGACACCCTCTCTATAAGGACACTAGCCTTGGTCCAAAATTGATTGTTTCCCTTCAATTTGACCTCTCTAATCAGGACACCTCTCTATAATGAGCAGCACTTGTCAATCCAGAGGGTTCTACAATCATCAACATACTTGTCTGATCAATACCTACTTCGACATTCTGGACTTTTAGAGCGTGATCGAGGTCAGGCATAGTAAGCTTTCTTTTCTTCCCATGATGCATGAACTTCACTGCTTCCTGAAAATCAGATATTTCAATGTATATTACTGTCAGTCGAGTTCACTTAAGTATTTTTACATGGCAAAGATCCAATGGGATGGGCCATGGGCCTGGGGTTTGAGGCTGATAGCGATGGGCCATGGGGGCCAACGTCAACAACTTAAGATTAGATAAAAATCACAACACGAACACCTTAATTCGATGACGGCTTGAGGATGAATGACCAGTATACCTGCACTACTCTTTTGAGTCTGTAGCTTGTTTCTTCAGCCAGCATTGTTGCAGCATCTTCAGAAAGTCCAGAAATTCCTACAGATTCTGAAATAACTTTGATCGATTCTGCAGCAAGGGAAGTGGTGTTCTTCTCCCCTCTTGGCCTCATGATGCCTGATCACTTTAGCCTTGATTTGCAACAAAATATTTTATGAAAAGTTTCTATAGATGGCAATAACAGCACAAAAATTAGGAGATTTCTGCAAAATATTAAATTTTGGAAACCATTTTGTTTTCTCGTGCACCTGCTGAAATCTCGCGAGGTTGCTGGGTGACGTCATCCAAACAACATGGTGGTCAGTGGACCAAAATAATATATTTTTCTCAAAAAATCATCAAAATCTAACGTTATTTGTGAACGGATTTTTCTAAAAGCAGGTGAAACGATGTAAAAAGAACTTGTTTATATACAGCAGCTGTTGTTTGGTCAATCGTGGTCACTGATTTTTATAAAGAGTCGAGTTTTCAGGGCCAATTCTGTGCCTTCATCTTGTCAAGCTTTAGAAAAACTTTAGCTTGATTATGTAGACCATGTTGACTTTTTAGGTTGTGAAGAGTGAATCAGTTCACTTGTCATACACCACCACATGGCAACAGCGACACAATCGTTATATGCCATCGATGTTACTGATAACACTAACAGATTTGACATTTCGTTAACGCTCTGCCAAACAAATTCATGAAGTCAAGACACAGACAGACAGAGAGATGAAAGAATCATATAGATAGATGAGCAATGATATGTATTGTGAAGTCTTGACACAATGCACATTGCACCGCCCTTTTGGGGATTAACATTATAGTTCAGTGTGGTCTCTGGAAATGCTGGAGGGCATGTAGTGCAGGCTGATTTTCTACTCAATATTTGTACTTGAAATGCAGTGTAGCCAGGGTGATTCTTTTACCCTCAGTTTTATTCTTCAGCGACATGGTTCTTTTCAACAATATTGTTGTTGGTCAGCGAGTTGAGGTGAAGTACGAAGGGAAGATATGTAAAGGAACAGTTCGCTACAAAGGAGGCGTTGGTAATCAACCTGGGGAATGGGTTGGAGTTGAACTTGACTCTCCAGGTCAGCATGCCATTTGATTTGTAAATGTTTTCAAATATAAGGATATGAAATATGTACGGTTCATCCTAAACAGCCGCCACCAGGTTCAAAGATCTAATGGCATCTTACATGGACCTTTGCTGCAGCGATCCTGGTCCTTGTTCCTTTAATATCAGCCCCAGTCATTGCATAGGGCACTCTGAGGACTGAGTCCTATCAGCCTCTGGTTTAGAGTGCTCCTATCTGGTCCATGACATTCACAAAGTGTAACTTTACTGCCTTCACTGAATTTCATCAGTTTGAATATTTGATGATGCTTCATTTTTTCAGTTGGTAATCACAATGGCTTGTACCATGGTCGGCGCTACTTCCAGTGTCCAGATAAACATGGTATCTTCGCTGATGCAATTAATATCAGGTTCATGATGCTGAAAAGATGGTAAGTAAGTTGGCTGCTCATGAGAATTGAATCTAAAAGCAAGGGAAAACACTGCAAGTTATTTTGATTTAAGCACTTGGCGCTGGAATAAAAAATTGTTGTCTTTGTTCTTTGCTTGCTTGTCACCAGTTTGAGGTCTTTTCCCCATTTAGGTATGAGCTTTGGAAGCTTGACTTTGCAGTATCATTTTGGTACTAGGATTCATCTGTTCAAGCTTTTTTTCAGTGTATTTAACAGATACAAGTCAGTCGAGCGAGATGCCAGCCGTCATTGTGAAGAAAAATTATTCACCAACACATGTAGTAAGTATATGTAGAGAAGAAACCGAGAATATAACAAGTCATTCATAAGAACAGAGCATTTATTGGCATTCATGTTTTTCCACAGAAAACTGTTTTCAAAGACTGAAGAAAATATTCATGAAAAATATAGATCAAAAAATGTACTCCGATCAAAATGATCCCGCTGCTTACCCTCAGATATGGTCAAAACGTGAAAATGACTGCTTGCGTCCGATGATAATAATGCTGTACGTTTTCTTGCTCTCTTTCAGTCCCAGGATCAAGTGAGTGCGAAAATCCAGCGTTTTACAAGAAGCAAAAGGCAGGCGGTTTTCTCAGTGAGTTATCTCAACCATGTGTTGAGTGTTTTCTACTGTCAATGCTTAAAAACTCTATTTATCTGTATATATCTGAATGTCATCATATCACAAGGTGTTACACTACTTAGATGAATGTATTGTCATGTCTTTTATCATCATTCAATGAGTCCTAAAATTATAGACAGTTAGAAATACAAGTATTGATTAAATATCCAAATAAAATTAAATTGGGATAAGATGCAGTAATGACGTGTAGTGGAGTGTCATATCTTTGGCAAAATCCCAAAAGGGGATAAGAATAGATGCCGTGATGACTTATTGAACAATTGGTTGATAAATCTTGGGCCTATCTTCTGTTCTTTTCCCTCCAGATACCAGGGAGCGCCAAAGACCTAAAACTGCAGATTTCCGCCTGTCTCACTCCGTAAGCAATACAATGGCACCTGCCACAAGATTTCAGCCGCAGTCTGCTCGTCTGCCGTACAAATGGGATGCAGATCTGTCGCGGTCCAGCTCCTTTCGGCAGGATGGAGAAGACGATGTCTGGATCAGCACGCCAACGGTTCCAAAGACGCACATGCCGCATTCTGTTCAGTCGTATTTAACTCGCAAGGGTTGGGGAGACCATAAACTGATTAGAGAAAGTACGGTCGCAACTTTTAGAGACAATTTCCGGAGGAAATATTCAAATTCTATTTCCTTCTGAGTTTGAAAACAGCCACAAGAGACAAAGCAATAGTGATATCTCATTCAGCAGTGGAGGATATCCTTCAGGCAAAGGCGGTACTTGAAATATAGCTGCTTTTGTCAACAAAGGCTACTAGATTTTTCTATCAAACGGGCAACCAATTGTTGCCGTCAGTTTGCCGTTTAGCTACAAGAACACCTTGAATATCGATGTACTGCTGTTCACGTTTGTATAAGACTTTGACTGTGACAGACACTCGTGCACTGGCCTCCTAAAAGAGGAGTGTTGGTACACAGTAGTTTCAGTAGGATGTGTGTGTCTATAACGAATGTATGTAGGAACAATGCAATTCATCATGACATTCTTTTCTGTGATAAATATGAATAAATTATCATTCTACATGTATTTATGTCCTTGATTTAGTTATATAATTTTTTTGTGATAACCATCTTTTTGGGACATTGAGATTTGATTTGATTGAAAAGCCCAGTTTGTCTGCACGAGAGTGACAAAAGTCTCTCAGTCCAGTTAACCTATTGCAGAAACCAAGGTGTCTTCTTGGGTTGTGACAAGGGGTTGTGATAAGGACAAGGACCAGGAACCATTGTCCGGTGCTGCCATCTCGAAACAATTTGTAGAACTGCCGCAGGTGATTCCGCAGAAGTGACGTCATCGATGGGAAATTCCTGAAATAGTTTATGCGGCCGTGAAGTGCTGTGAGAGGGACTCGGCGTAGGGAAAAGTATAGTTTTTGGGCAAACCGGCGTTAAATCTGGCTAGAAGACAATACCCCCTTAAAAAGAACCTTCCCCACAAGAAACCAATTCGGATAACTCTTGCAACAAAGGCTAAATTCGGTGAGTTTTTCGTTTTGTTTACCAACTTTCTAAGTACACATGTTATCATTTATGCTTCTGTACACATTGTGTACATTCTGTACTGTCCCGTATGCAAATACATTGTAGAGCCATAACATTGTTAGCTTTTGACCCAGATGTAATAAATCATCATCATCATCATCATCATCATAGGCGTTATGGCCCAGAATTGGGCCTTTGCCTAAATATGTTTCAATGAAATTGTATGACACATTGCCTTTTAGGGACTTCATTGTGTGGTGTGTCATGCCATATTTAGGCGTTAATTTTGTATTTGATACATTTTCCCAGAAGATTTTGTGCTTATGAGTAAGTTTTTGGCAACTGGTGTGAAAGTAAATTTAGTCCCTGTTGAGGAAAGTCTGGGCTATTGTTTGATGCCGGCCAGCATGGCGATAGAAACAAAAGACGCAGAGATTTTGAACACCTCTGACAAGACATGATTTCCACTGGTTGCTTGCTATTGCTTGGTTCCAGCTCTTCACTGATACCAATTCCACTGGAACTCCAGTGGAACTCCACTGGAACCATGGAGGTCTTCGGATTATTCATGCTGAAATCTACATCTAAATACATAAATCGAACAAGAGCATTGTCTCTTTGGCAAAGTGCTGTTTTGAAGATTGCGCAGAATTGAAATTTACGCTGGCTTGTTTTTACTACCTGTTTACTTCTGAGGGAGATAGCATAGGTTAATACACGGTAGCAACTACCTGGATGCTGGCTCCAGGCCAGTTCTACCATGTCTGACTCATCAACTATAGTTTCTCGAAAATATTTGAAAGATGGTGGATGGTTGTTTTCCTTTTGTAACCAGTTATCCCAAATAGATGTTAATAGGTGGCGCCTAATGTCTTAAAGGAAAGGAAACTTTCAGTAATTGTGGTTTCAAAATCCTTATTTCAGTTTTCAAAAAGTTAAAAACTCTCATCCACTAAATACTTACCTGCTGAACCCCTACATGTAGCCAGACTAGTCTAGAGTGGGAGGTTTGATTACTTAAAATTACACTCAAAGTTCAGCCATTTGTAGGAAATTGCTGTCCTTAAAATTTGTCAAATTCTCAGGACAACATGAAGCGAGAAAAAGCCTAGTGCTTGTACACAGTCATAAACCAGTTGGAACATGAATGAAGAACCTCAGCGTTGTTCAGAATTTTTGACTCATTTTCCCATGAATTTTCATCTTGATTTTATTTTTCGGCTTAACATTTTAAAATTTTCAATTTTATAAATCATAACTGGGAGAGTCTCATTTTATAATGCAGCTTAAAATTCCATTCTGTTACTTTTCTTTGTCCTTTAATCTCAAATCTGATTTGCATTTCGATACAAGCATTATCGGATTTGAGACAAATCAGCAACAAAAAGAACTGCCAAATCAAATTTAAGTTTTCCACAATTTCGATCTTGGCAAGTTACTTGTGTGTCAGACATGAAGATATGGGTCTGATGAGGCATCCATTGCTCGTAAAGTCACCTTGACTGTGCACGCTTTAAAAATCTCAGATGAGTGCAAGGGGAAGTGCTGCATCAGTAACGAACTAGTAAAATGAAAGCTCCAATAATGATTTAGTTTGTTTGAGGGATAAAGGGTTGTTTGAACTGTGGGAGAGGTCAAGTGAAGGAGCTAGGACAGATGGGTCTCATGGGTTTCTAGGGGTACAACAATGAAACGTTGGTCTCAGGAATGCGGCCCTCTGTCCTAGCACAATCCTGGCCTCAAGTCAGAATACCTTCATTTCTAATGCATTTATTACTCGGTGATAATGACCCATTCAAAGGGCACAAACTTACAAATATTGCACGCATGACTGAGCCAAACAAAAACATGATTGTTCTGATATAATCCTGCCTTCTGATTCTATGACTGGGACAACATATTTGGAATATTTCGGAGCTGATTGTTCAGCATAATGAGAGGGATTAGTCGGTTATGATATTAACCCTTTGCTGTGCCCGTGTCTTGAATTGTTGTCTTTGCGGCTCAAACACAGCACAGCACAGAACAGGCATGTCAATGTCTTTGAAGATCCATTTTTGTCACAATCACCCCACTGAAGACATGTCACATCCAGGCCTTTCATGCGTCCTCAGATTGCTATCCTTTTACAAGTACGCCTCTTGGTGGATGACTGCATGGTAACAGGTTTCAGGAATCAAACCAATAAAAATTTGTTTAAAAAGGGCCCCAAATTTTTATCAACTCGAACCAATGCTTAGTTGGACAGCCCTGTGTGATTTCAGATTAGTATGAAAATATAAAAATCTCTTTTTTTATCATTAAAAATTCTACCTTAGTTTTAAGTTTTCCACAATTCCGATCGTGGCAAGTTACTTGTGTGTCAGACATGAAGATATGGGTCTGATGAGGCATCCATTGCCTCGTGTTTGATTGAGTACAGCTAGTTTAAGTTATACCCATCAATATCCTAGTTTGTTTGGCATTGTCAAAATAAAACTCAATCCGAGCAGTTTAAAATCAAATCTATCCATTGTCAGACAGAAATGACCTGGGCTTGACACTTCTCGCTTTACAACACCAGCTCACCACGAGATGACATTCCTGCGTCATTTTGATGCAAATGAGTCGGGCAAGCGGATGACCGCCCCTGCGATGTATCATACTGGGAAGCGAACTATCAAAATTGGAGATTTGAAATATGATGATCTGTCCCATAATGTCACACATCAGTTGACAACTTGAATGCGATGGGAGCTATAGAGGATCTATTTCCAATGTGGCAGAAATTTAATGCTCGTGATTTAAATTTTGGTATTTCTTTGATTCTTCAATTCAATATTCATGTTGCCCATTGTTGCGTTGCCTTGCGGTAAGTTATTTTCTAACGACTTAAGTAATTTTCTATTAATGCTAACGTTGACTTGTTAAAAAATATTTTTGCACAAAAGAAAAAGTTTATTTCATGGTTTGAATGAAACTTTTGCTTTGAAGATTTTTACTGAAATGAACCTGTGCTTGGCCACCCACACTCTAGGTCATTATTTCATGTATTTTTTCAGCCAGTGAGTTTCTGATTTTGGTATTGCTAGCTACTCATGTTCTTTTTTCTTTAAGGCGTTGATGCATATCCTTTTTTCACTGATGCCTTGAGCAAGTCGAGGGCAGGCTTTAACTTTTAGAAGACCCTCTTTGAATTCAAAGACAAAATATTTTCGCTCACAACTTGAAACCAACAATATGAACTGCAGGTGCAAGAAAGGTAAACTTTTAAGAAATGGTTTTCAAAATACATTGCCAAGAAGAGAGACTAATTCTGGCCAAACTGATAAAAATATTGTGTGCATTACTGTACAGAGATGTACTTGAGATTTCGCCTGTGACATTACCTGTTTAAAGCGCAGGCTAAACAGAATGGATGACTCATCCAGACAGGGCCAAGTAAATGAATTCTGAACATCAACACAAAATTTCTAATTCTGTTTGGTGAAGATCACCTTGGTCATAGTGGGGAGGGATGCTGGCGCTTATGCCAGGGCAGCTGAAGGACCATGCACCATCCCAGTGGAGTTGGACTTCTCTCCCTGGTCAAAGACAGTCACTCATACACTGCTGGTAACAATGTTAGTGTCCTTCATGTTCTTGACTGTATGCTTGAGCAACACGCCTCACAGACCCAACCCAACATCGTTTCGTCGTGCGAATGAGATATAAAAAACCAACAGGTCTGATGGCAAAGTTCGTGGAGCTAGCTGAAACCTCTATCAATAACCAAACGTCTCCAACAGTTGGCCGCGGCGATTGCGAACTCTTTTTGTGTTGTTGATGATAGTGTATTTAGAACCTGATCGATTCAAGCATCGCTTGCTTTCTCGTTCATCGCGATGAATCATGCCAAACCAATTGCATTCTGGGTAACACTGTGCTTACTCCACCAGATCTTGGCCACTCTACAGGTGTCTGCTAGTGGTGCCATCTGGCCATAAATATATGGTACTAGGATGAGGTGAATCTGATCTCGAGCAGCAGCCAAAACATTCGGGCAACTGAAAATACCGTAGTTGTTCTAAAGCTACTGCAGAGCCATCAATCTAGAGTACCGTAGTTGTTCTAAAGCTATTGCAGAGCCAACAGCCTTAATTTGTTGCATTATCGCTGGTTGCGGTTACAGAAATTGCTAGTTTGTGGGGCGCTTTGTGATCTATAGCGTGATGTGCTGTTGCCATTCCGCAGTCGTGTAAAGGTATTTAGGTGGAACGTGTTTACCTTGAGATGAAAAAATGAAACAATACAAAGATGTTCTGTAACTGAGAATGGCAGGAAGGTGGAGAAGCCATTACGCAGAAACTGGCAGGCAGGAATGCAGAAATACAATTTGGTTCTGTATTG
Organism: Lineus longissimus; assembly: GCF_910592395.1. Lineage (NCBI taxonomy): Eukaryota > Metazoa > Nemertea > Pilidiophora > Heteronemertea > Lineidae > Lineus > Lineus longissimus. Next base: position 3,666,243 of record NC_088317.1, read on the forward strand.
CACTTAAGGTTATATTTTGGGGTCATCTCAGAAGTAGAATTCTAATGTCATTTGTTGGAAAAGCTGTTTGCCCAAGGACTGATTATACACAGATTTTGAGATTTGAAATCGACTTGAAATTGTGCCACTGAGGCAGACACCAGCAGTGCTTTGAGGTTCACTTTTGTAATTGATTGAAGTGCACCTAACTGCTATGTCATGACTCCATGAGGAATGCATTGGGGCCTATAATAGTGGTGTACTTTCTTCAGAATGGTGTGTAGTGTCTTGCCCAAGGACCACAACATGATATTGACTCCAACGAAGTGTTCGATGGTGTACATGATGGAATCTCTAGAATGTAGCTGGCCCCCTGAGAGTGCGTATACAAAGGGTTCAACTACATTTGTCTGCAAAATATTTATGATATGTTGTTTATGCTCTTGTGGAATGTGGAGGGGATGCATTGATGAGTGCTTTACCTTTGTTGGGAAATTCTGGTTGGTAAACAAGAGATTTTTATCTCTGTGACAATTATTGCTGCTGCGATGAGTGATGTAAAGATCATCGGTATTTGTCAGACCAGTAATTGCTCTGTTTTAATTATGGAATCGATTGAAGCCAATATTCCATGTAAAATATACAGTATAACACCAAAATGTTCACCTGGGGAAGAATGATTATTTGAAAACAATTGAGCTCTATTTTGATGACAGATAATTGAAATTGGCAACATCATCATTCTGTGTCAATAACCCATAAGTGACAGGTTGAAAGTCATTTGATATGAGCTGCACTACTATCATCTTGACATACAAGTCTCGTGATTACAAAGCCAATTGTATATAAAAGGCAATTGGTACCTAACCGTAGTGGCATGTAAAAACGCTCATCCAACTTAGGGGGAGGAATACTCCCTGGAGATTAAATCCTCCTAGTGCAGAGCGAACGCTGAAGAAGATGCTGAGGTTATGCTTCAGTATTGAAAATCCCCCGCTGGTATAAAAAAAGGAAATTAATGTTGACCTTTGGCCCCCACTTTGTACTTTTGTTCCCTGTAGGCCTAATTAGAATGCACTCAACGAGGTTGACATGAATTTCAGATATTCTCCTCAGATTTCAAGCAAGTGCCACATTCTCCTAACCTTGCCCCAAGAGTGATATTACATGTAACACAATATAAAACATGTGTGGAAAAAATTCCTTTGGACAAGGTTACCTAAGCATATTTCATTTGTTTATGTAACAGGAAAAATATTCTCCGTTCAGCCAAGAACGCCAAAAGTATTGGGGGTGGTATGCGAACGCCTTAGGCTGACGTTTCTCCTCGCATTTCATCGGAAATATTTCTTACATTTTCTGTAGCGACTGTTGAATAAACCGGCAACAATCGGCCCAGGAGGTAATAAACGAAACTCTGTAAGTTTTATTTTTTCTTCATTTCTGCTTAGTTTTGCCGATTCCTTTGTCCTATCTTTCTTTTGTTGCTATTGGCTTGTGACTGACGAATAAGGATTTTGTCGGGAAGTTGATGCGGGATGAGGAAGAGGATGCATTTCTTAAAGCCAAGTGTTTCGTTGCTGACGACCTGAATACGATGCAAGGTGGAGGAGCATGTGAATGACCCTTGTGTGCAAGGATGACACATGGATTGCATTCTTGTACATGTCCTGAAAAAAAACGTCATCAGCTCTGAGTGGAGTGTGTGGGCGATAGCCATTGTATTCTCATTACGACCGCCCCTTGTGTCAATGACAATGCGGTAACAAGCCGAATGAAAAAACGAAAGGCCAATTTCTGGAAAAAACCTGAACCATCAAAACGACAATCGACGATACATTCTGACCGTGAACCTGGGCAATTTGTTCTGGAATTTAGGCTAGTGACACAACGTCAAAGCCCAGTAGCCCTAAAACAATGCAAATGCAATCAAACTCTGATGACTTAATCACATCCTTTTAAATACCGGTGGCCTTATTTGGACTCGTAAATGTTCGTTGGGAATGTTGAGGTATGGGAACTTTGAATTTTAATGAAGAAAATATCATTAGGCGTTCAAGTGCAATTAATGACACATCAAACTGGCTTATCAGTGAGTAGTCCAGAAATAAATTCCAGGGGATAACTGCTGTTAAATTGGTAATTGAGATAAATTTCATGGGCAAAATCACTAAATTTCCATCTTTGGTTTTTGTCTAGCTTATGATTAGAAAATTTAAAGGAGGAATTGGTATAATTAAGGATAAAATTAAAGGAGGAGGAGTGAGAGTAGGTATTATTCACTTTGCACTTTGAACTTGTATTTAAATTTGCTTTGTTTATAATACTATACATATACCATCTCGGCATTTTTTCCCAAATATCTACATGGACTCAGCAGGCAAAGTAGGCCCGATTAGCTTCTTAGCTTTCCCTTTATTATGAATCGGAATGTAAAAATCTGTAAGTCCATTGTAACCCTATGGGACTGTGCTAGGCCTATGTGAATCAGGTCACGTTGAAAAGGCATGTTACCGAATATGACCACGAATTATTTGGCAAAAAATGCAATAAGTATAGGCCTACTAAATATGCTACTTATTTAAGGGACGAAAATGTGCGGACACTGAATGGGTTTTTTTGGACAATGGTAAAAATACCAAACATTTTGGCATATTGGCTAAATGCGGGGTGACACTTCTCAGTCATGCTTGTCTCTGACAAGGAAAGCATATATCACAGTCAAGAAGTTTACACCATTTGATGCAGAATCTACCTTAAATTGGCCTTGGAAGCTATCGGATATTTCTAATTGGAACATACCCACAGAAATGTCCAAATACGTCATAAAACAGTTCCATGCTATTTCGTGATATAATTGGCTATGATTTTTCGAACACACAATAGGCCTGTTATCAGTACAAGTAGGCCTATGTAATTTGTAAAAACCTATTGTGTGCGCCATACTTCAAAACCTTCGACTTATTTTGTGTCACTGTTTTTTGTCATTTTGGTATTTTTCGTTGGTGAATGAACAAGTTCTTTGTGTGTTGTCTTTGAGAAGTGGATATATAACAAATTTCACTGGTTTGTCACTGGAATTGTTCATCTGGATGTAAATGACAGACTTTCCAACAATGGTAATATATCTTAATTTGCCATTTGAATGCTCCTTTGAGTTTGATGACTTTGGAACAAAATATCCAGATTTTGTATTTGTTTTTGCGCACAGCCACCTGAGTACCTTCTATAGCAAAATCCAGCGTGTGATTTGCAAACCGGACACAAAATTTGGAAATTTTGTTCCAACTTCTCTCGATAGTGGTGGCGATTTTTTTCAAATATTGGGTTTAGATCTGAGCGGCTCTGTAAACAATATTGGGCAATTTGTAAAGTAAAGTAGAGGAAACCAAGGCAAAGCCCCTAAGGGAGGAGTCGCCCTCTCTCATGAGTATGTCTGGAATCGAACCTGGGACCACAGAGGTGACAGGCCCTCCACACCACACCAACAGCCCGTGGTGTTGTTTCAAAATCCTCAGAAGAGCGGTTTATTCCTCAAGAATCTTGTTTCAGAATGTCAGAGTTATTTTCTATTTGGTGGGTTATTTGCTTGCCTTGTGTGTGCAGCACACATGACACGAAATAAGCTTTCATTGTTTTCTCCCAGACAACATTCATTGTCTGTTTGATTTGCCACTGCCTGGCGATATTAAATATTAACTTGGAATTTGCTGGCATATTGACGCTGGTTGGCTGAACAAAGCCTTCTCTAAGTCCCCTTTGTCACAGCATCTGGACCGCTGCATTCCATCGGGTTGCAACAGCAACTCTTGTTGTGACAGGGTTTATTCTGTTGTTTTTGTCCTTCAAATGTTCTTCATCGCATTTCTTTGGGAGATTTCCAGCATCCAGTTGTTTAGAGCACAAAGGAAAGCATCAGTTGCCCTCAACATTCCAAGGTGCTGATTTTGTTCCCGTGGTGCAAGGTTTGCCAGTGTCTCCTCGGTGTTGATGGCATCACTCGTGGGTTTTCGCTTGGTCCTCACCTCCTTCCCCAGACATACAACAAGAGGAGAACATTGCAGGGACCCAGCCCAGTTCGTATCAGTCACTCAATAAAGAATCTGAAGAGAGCAGGACAATGAAATATTGTTTTAAAAAATGCTCGCCATTGTTTAGACCACAAAGCATCGATTGACCTCCGCATTCCAACCAGTTGTTTGTGTCACCATGGTATTATCACATTTTGCAGTGTCGTTTGTGTGCTTTGTGGTAGAATTCGTCATCTCTTGGGTATGTCAGCTGTGTGCGTGCATCCTTTCCACTCCCTTCCATGTATGCGTTCTGAGAAGATCGATGCTTGGGCAATTCTTTGAAATCGATATTTAGTGAGTCTATGAGCATTCTTGTGGAATAGTTGTGGGCTGTGTGAAGTTCAAAAGAGGATATGTTTGCTAAGGTTTTCCTTCTATTCTTTCATTTCTTCTTCTCCATCAGTGTGTGCTCTGGGACAAAAAAGCAGTTCAGTATTGAATGCTGCATCCACAGCTGAAAAAATGTTATCCTCTTTATCTTCGAATGACATTGGATCTTTAGGGGCTGGCATTCTTGCAACTCAACCAAGGTTCAAGGTTGGCATCGAAACAGAAAGCACCTGCAATATGGCATACCTGAGAGAGGGAGTTATCAATCCTTAGTCATGGGGAATGTGAGGAATGGCAGATAGCACTGCAGGCCAATTTTAAAAACGGATTTCAATGATTGAAGTTTATCTCCTATTGATACTTGTTGTAACCCTTCTGCCCCTCAAAAGAATTCCAGAAATGCGATGAGCATCAGCAATTTGCATTACTCCCCTCCCCCATGTTATTCTTAAGTTTTCAGAACATCAGTTTTGTCTGTGTATATTTTGATGCATTTTATCCATCTGGGGGAGTTTCCTTTTCCAGGACTCTTTTCTTATGCCATGTTTTCAAGGTTTGGTAAAATTCCAACAAAGATATCAAGAAATTTATGTTTGAAATCTTTTCTCTTTTCAGGAAACTGAACATTAAAATGCATAAAGATGCAATACAACAGGGACCCCCCACCTTATCCTGGACACCTCAAACAGCAGCAACTATACCAACCAGGTAAGAACATCAGGGGTCAGCTCCCCCAAACCCCACCCTACCTCCACCACCACCCAACGGAGCGAAGCTATTTAGTCCAAGGGGGATTCTGGGTAAAGGCCTACTGTTGTCACACTGCTTTAGTTTAAATAAGTCATTGCAAAATGGCAAAAAAGTTGACATTGTCAAGAAATTTTATTTCAAATTATGTCAAATGGCCTATAAATTCAGGGCATCCTGCACTTTACAGTGTTTTTCTGTTGAAACCATTGTCCTGGTTTTTGTCATGTTGACAACAGTTTCCGCTTAGATGTCATGACCTTGACCTATAAGTGCATTTCCAGCGTGCTTAGCTGAGGTCACATTTCTAACGGGGAAACGAAGCTGTTTTGCATGACCAAGAAAATGTGATGTGAGATCAACTTGCCGACATTAGATTTTGTCCGAAGTTTAAAGGGGGACTTAACTGTGGAAGTCAGGTTGGCCAGATTGATACGTTTTTCGACCTTGAAACCATCTCCTACCTTGAGTTTACTGTGTCCATCTTCGGAAAATTCCTACCATGGAATCTTTGTATTGTAGCATTGAGTTTCAAATTTATGACGCCAAATTCCTGTCTGTGTGAAATTAGCACGTGTTGTGAATAAATCTTAGGTGTCCAATTCACAATAAAATTCCAAAGCAATCTCTTGTCGATATTTCTTTCAACGATTTCTTACTCGAGTACTTTTTCTCAAGGCTTTCCCAGGCTGTTTCGGATTAAAAATATCAAGTTTGTATCCTTTGAGCTCACTGAGGTCATGAGAGAGGAGATAGCTAATCTGGCCTTGTTGGAAAAATGTGAAATGTGCTTGAATACCTATTTATCTACAACACAGTGCTAAATTCTTGTCTGTCTTTCCAATTTTATGTCTCCTCATCTGTCCAGACAAAGCAGTTCGCAAATTCTAGGCTGTCCATTTCAGCAGAGCGCCAGGCCCTTGGGTCTCTTGTTTCGATGAGCTCATATTGACAATTTCCTCTTGTCGCTTTCAGGTTTTCGGCAGAGCTACTCTGGTAGTGAAACGAGCACTGATGTGTCCATGTCCTCGACTGAAAACCTAAGTCTACAAGCACGTCAAGACCCCCAGGGCGAAGAAACAGATCAGATAACGCATCAGTTAGAATATGTAGAGCTGGATAGCAATAGTATCCTGGCGCGTTTGGGTATGCCTGCCGTCGAAGTCAAATCGACAAATTCGGGAACATTTTACGTCACGGGCAGTATGCAGCAACCTAATGTCATGAAATCGTACGTGTTAAACAACCACCAAAACTCACCGACTCCGGTGCGTCCGTATCAATTTCAGGATACATCGTCGTTATACGCTAGTCAGAAACTTGCTCATCTCTACAAGTGCGTAGAAAAAAATCAAACTCAACAACAGAATCAGAATCTCGCGCAGCCGAACTATCAGAATGATCAGCCGTACATTACGAACGGTTTCGGTAACTGCACGGTAGCGGGATTAACGTCGTCATGTGTTACCGGCGCGCCGGATTTCTCATATTTACCGCCACCACCGGAATATCCCGGTCATAAACAATTAACGGCGGAACAAGTGGACCGGTTGCACCGGTCGTACGAACTCTTGAGTGGGGAAAAGAGCCAGAATTCATCCACGTCTTCAACACGGTCTCAGCCAGATTTAACGCGAGTCACGGAAGGTCAAGCTATCAAACTGGTCAACATCGGACAAAGTGAGGCGGATACAAGTTTTGATGACAAGGAGTTGCAACTATTAAAAGGGTGAGTTTATTGTATCCGAAGAGTTAAGTCATCTACAGTAGAACCTCTCTATTAAGGACACCCTCGGGACTGACAAGTGCTGTCCTTAATAGAGAGGTGTCCTGATTAGAGAGGTCAAATTGAATGGAAACAACCAATTTGGGACCAAAACTAGTGTCCTTAATAGAGAGGTTGTCCTTAATAGAGAGGTATCCGCTAACAGAGGTTCCACTGTACTTATCTACTAATTGGGGAAAGTGTCTCAGTGCCAATATTCTTCTGACATCAAGAACAAAAACCCTGCTTCTTTAGCGAGATTGCGACGGTTTGTATCCAGAATCCGCGTCTTCGTTTCATCTTTCCCTCCATTTCCAGAACGTTTACAAGTTCGGGTACAACCAGTACGACAAGTACAATAAGTAAGAAGCCTCCCTCCGATATTGACCACGCCCTCGTAGCCGCAAGGGCATCACAACTTGTGGAGCGATTATCAGAAGAGAACACAGCCCTACGGGAAGAACTGGACGGATATTATAAGAAAGTCTCAAAGTTACAAAAGGTACGTTGAGAGTGCATATCTCTTCCTGTTCAAGTTATGCCATCGCTCTCAAGAGCTATTGTAGCAAAATTTGAAGAAGTAGGAATAGTCTTAAGCTGCTGATCCTGGGCCGGGAAGGGTTAACAGTGATTGCAAAACGTTATCAAGTATCATGTCCCAATCAACACCTAGATCTAGATAGATTTGTTTCCTCTTCACCTTCGAATAGTCAACAGCATTGTCTAAATTCCGCACTCCTTCGCTGCGGAATGTAAAGTACTCTTGACCTTACAGATCCCTCTTTAAAACTTCAGATATTGATAAACTGTTTCACTTTTGGTGACGATTATTTGAAAAATTGGACCACTCTTACTCTTTATCATGGAAGCTTATCTTCACTTGACTTGCTGATTTATTTCGTGACATTGATTTGATGAAATTTTAAAGCAACAAATTATTTGTATCGTCTATGCTATCTAATCAGTATAAATCACTCAGAAGTGTCACTGATATCACTGATCAACAAGTACTGTAGAACCTCTCTATTGGGGACATCCTTTGGACTGACAAATGCTGTCCTTCATAGGGAGGTTTCCTGATTACAGAGGTGAAGTTTGATAGAAGTGGCCACAATCACTGTGTGAGGCAAGACCACCATTGATTTTTTAAGCCTTTTAGCAGTTCAATTGTCAATGTTTGACCGCGACGCATCAAATACTGCGTGGGGTTGTGAACCTGAAATTTTGATATGATATTCCGGACAGTCGGGCAAGTAAATGGTGAGAAGTAAACTGGTAGTTGACCACGGAAATTTTTTGGTAATCGACAAATTGGACAGACATTGATATTTCCACTCTTTTCAGCCAACTGGCCAAAAAAATCTCAAAATACGCCCCCTATTACCAAATTAGCAAAATTCGAAATTGATTTTTTCATTAAATAATTTCTCTATATCTGTAGACTTGCCACAGCAAATATTTTTTCAATACCTCTCCAAATATGTACTTGAGAGTTAAAAACATGCACTCGTCTAATTGATAGGCCTCGACCCTCCAACCTATGAATATTCAATGGTGGTATTGTCTCATGTGTCCTTACTTTATGGAGGCATGGAACCTTCTGGCTTTGCCAATATTATTATGTACTTGACCTATTGAATCATTCAGTCTTCTGTTGCATGATGCAGCAATTGCGTATTTATCCAATGTCATCTTATCTTAAAGGCCTACTGTGTTTGCTCAAAAATTTGAAAATTGACGTACAGTGATGAATTTCTATTTGTGTATCATTCAATACCCAGGCAGAATCCTGTCTGGATTGTGGAATGCAGGGTACACCTGAGAAGAAAAACCCAATGGCCATCCCTGTGCAGAAATTTATGTGAAATGTACAATGGATTCGGGCAAACTGTGGTGAAATGAACACAACCTTCGTCTTAGTTCGAACTCTTATTTCCGTGTCATGGCTACATTTGAGGAGAATGTTCGTCCAGGTGAGCACTGGAGTTGCGAACAGAGTATAATGTCCAAAGCTCAAATTCCAGGCATACTGAATAAGTGTGAGCACCACAGGATGGGGAGGCTGACCTAGATTGATTTGTAACTGCTACAGTGTGTATATATACACTGGCACTTGTACATTTCATGTTAACCCTTGAGAAAAAGGACTGCATGTTAACCCCTGATAATAAAAAAACCTATAGGCCATTTTGTGTATTATAATCTGGCCCATCTTGCTCCTGTTTATAGTGATCCTTTAAGATGAAATAGATACAAGTCCACCCCACCCCCTTCACCAGTCAGTAGCCAGTAGAAATAATCTTTCATGTCAACAACAATATGCTTGTTATCATGCTGTGCAAATGGTTCATAATGACTTTTTGTATATTTAGGCCTGCATATTTTGCTATAAATTTGTCCCAAATTTATGTAATTATTGCTCTTTTAAATGTTTTGCTATGGTGAGTGACACAAATACAAATTGGCATTAACCAATATTCATAATTGTAATTGCACTTGTAGTGCATATGTAACTGTAAAACATGGACATGGTCGTTATAGCATATGAGACAATAGGCACAGCACAAAAAGTTAGCTATGCAATCACTTTATCATTACATACAGTAAAACCTCTGTATTCAGAACATCCACCGGACTGGACTGACAAGTAATGTCCTTAATAAAGAGGTGTCCTGATCTAAGAGGTCGAATCGAATGAAAACAATCAATTTGGGACCAAAGCTAGTATCCTTATTAGAGAGGGTGTCCTTATTAGAGAGGGTGTCCTTATTAGAGAGGGTGTCCTTATTAGAGAGGTGTCCACTATGGGAGGTTCCACTGTGCTATGCCTACCATGGTTGACCTGACCTTTAGTGTCTGTATAAAGTGAATAGCCATCAGAAATTCCCGCATTAATCATGTTTATTTCCCATTAGTAGCATATATTGGTCTACATCATGGTCATCACGTCGCCACTTATTCTTGTGTATACTATCAAATAGTACCAAGAAATAAGTCACAGACATTGTTTCACTATTATGTGATGGTTATGTCTATAGTTCATTCCAAATGAGAGGCTGACCTGAGGAGCCCCATAGCCTAGTGGTTACACTTGGACAGCAGCAGGTTGCTGCAATAAAGATTGTCTGTCTGCGGGGCGCTGAATGACCCTAACCTTTTGCTTTCAGTTTCCGGAAGTCGCTTTCAGTTTCGTGCTGTCAACATAGATAAATTATGACAAGTAAATTTGTCTGAGATAAATGATTTTACACAACTTGTTCTTTCAGTTTGAGTTAGAAATCCAGAAAGTTCATGAGTCCCACGAATCGCTAGTCAGGTCGTCGAAGAAACGCGAGTCCTTGGAAGCCACCATGAGATTGAAACTAGAAAACGAGTGTAAAAAGCTGAAGGATGTGAACAAAGATCTTAAAGGTAAGGGGGTGAGGTTGATGGCTGAGTAAGATGATCGGCAAAAGTCTAAGGAGTATCTCCAGAAATTGCCGGCCCAGCACTAAGTTACCTTGTTCCTGTAGGGTTCTGGGGTGTAACCAAGAAATTCATCAGCGCTTGGTGGCAGCCTCTCTAAACAAACAAAACAAAACCTTGGATTTTTAGTTTGATCCAAATACTATAGGTGGCAGCCCTTTTGTATATCATTTGCCAGTTCAGATAAAAAAAAAATTCTAAGGAGTATCTCCAGAAATTGCCAGCCCAGCACTTAGGTTACGTTGTTCCTGTAGGGTGTTCTCGGGTGTAACCAAGAAATTCATCAGCACTTGGTGGCAGCCTCTCTAAACAAGCAAAGCAAAACCTTGGAACTTTAGTTTGATCCAAATACTATAGGTGGCAACACTTTTGAATATCATTTGCCAGTTCAGATAAAAGAAACACTCTTCAGCATTGTCGTCCACTGCTCCGCTGTGGCTGATGCAGTTTGAAAAATGAATTTATCTGTATCCATTTCTTTTGTGTTACAGACCAGCTTGAAAAAGCCCTCTCACAGCCTATGACTTGTAATGGTAGCCTAAAGGACTCGGACCTGAGAAAAGAAGTCTCGAAAAAAGATGCCATTATAGCTAAACTTATTGCACAAAGTAAGTTATTCCTCAAGGAGGGGGGAGTCCACACAATCTACTCATGTTTCAAACTTGGTGGATCCTTTACTTGCCCTGGTATAGACACCAGATACTGGGAACCCCGATTTAAAGTCTCATTCAAAGGAGTGTGAAGAGCCAGGAATTTCAAATCCATGTGGGTTCATCCAGAATGCGAATCCTGGGTTCTCCCCGGGATCAATCGCAGCACCTCTTGCGTGGTGGCCAGCAGTGTTAACCACGAGACTGTAAGGCTCCCCCTGCTTATGGGAAGTTGATGCCTTCAAAGAAGCAGTTTCTATAATGGGATTCTTAGCTATGATGATCTCACTCTTGCTATTCCCTGACTACAACTCCACTACATGATGTCTCATGTACTCAGAAAAATACATAATTGACTCGGGCATTCATGTTCAAACTAATGACTTCAAAGAATCTATTCCCGTCATGGAATTTCCTCTTGGTGCAAATTATCTAGGAATGTTGTATGATCTTGGAAGACCTACAGCAACTGAATGCAAACCATCTCGTGTCAATTTCACACTAAGTTTACGAGAAATACCTGTGTATTATTGCATGGTTTTGTGTCCAAAAGTCCTGCTGATTCTTACCAAGTTGAAATCAAAAAAGATATGTTGATTTCATGTTTGGTTGAGTAAATTTTTCAAAACATTCAAAACTCCTTGTGTACAATATGTACATGCAACATTTATCTCCTCATGGTGAAATAAGAGTTGGATGAGTTCAATCGAAGATGAGCACATTTGCAAATGCATTCAAACTCTGTATGCACTAATTAGTATTACCTTCTCAAGTTGAAATGAAAAAAGAATGTCGATTTCACCTCAAGGTGATTAGCCACAACACATGCGTGCACATGTGAATGCAATAGTTATCTGTATCAAGAACAGGTGATATTGAAACTTGAAACATCCTCAATCACCTGTGATAACACGAACACTGAAATTCCTCCCCGAGGGTTAATTCTGGGTATGCAGATAGTGGAAGTAATTTCAAATGACTGGAATGTATATTTCATAGGTCTATCTCTGTTGATGCATCTTGACCCTTGGTGTTTTGAGGCCGCTTTGTCCCTCAAATTTGTCTTGAGGAGGAGTTGGTGGGGATATGTTGCATGTAGCATGCCCGCCTTTTCAACTTTGCCGCAACTGGCTTTATGGTTTTCTGGTGCCTCAACAACCCGCTTTCAGTTGGAAACCTAGGCAAGGCCATGCACTTAGCAGAGGAGACTTACTCGGGCAGGAACATATAGAATGGAGTGTAGATTCCTATTTAGACATTACTTCATGGGGGCCTACTACTGCCTCCTGGTTGTTAGTTTGTGAACTAAAATCCTGAATATGTACCAAGTGCTCATCAGGTCAGCCTGGAAACTGAGAGCATGGTGGTGTTCGACTTACTTGAAGGCATTTCACTTTCAAAACCCACTGTGGGTACCCTGAGGTCAGTTGCCAGTCTCAAATTTCACAATCTCTGGATTTGATAGTCGGTGGACGGGCGACCAAGAAATAACAAAGGCCATGTTTGTTTGTGTACGCTTGTTGACACCTTGTTCTTCCCGTTGCAGATAAGGAACTGGTGTCTGGCAAGGAGCGTTTGGAGATCGAACTATCGGCCCAACGCTCGACGTTACAGGAACAGAGAACGCATATTGATGTTCTTGACAATGCACTCACCAATGCACAGGCCAATGTGGTCCGCTTGGAAGATGAGGTGGGTATTTCAAACTTTATCTGAAGATGTCTAGCCCCGTGACGTCCGTCGTCATCTGTTAGCGAAGCTTGTTTCGTAATCGCTGAGGCTAGATAGCTGAAACCTTCACATGATGGTACCTTTGGGCAATATTATGCCAGGGTGTATTTTTCGATTTTGAGATTTAACCTACTCTCTGGACTGTATAAAACACTTGCTAATTATGGCCATTCGTAGTATGTCCATCCAGTACTGTAATTTGTAACTCTGCTAATTTGGTCCAGTACTAATAGAGCAGGTTCAACGAAGGTAAAATGTTTATATCTTGTTTGCATGAAAAACAAGGGCAATTTGCTTAAGTATTTCGTTGAAGAATTTTAAGTCCAAACATGTCCTAAGAAAAAACTCTCCTTCTGAGGTTAATAACTGATGTAAAGTTTGACAATTGCAACAGGTTATCATTTTTTCAAGTGTTTCACCTTTGAACATTCGATGCTTTATCCATTAAGTTCAATGATATTGCATTTGCTTTGAAGAAGCACTTTGCCACAATTCCTGACGTTCGTTCTCCATTGCAGTGCCGCAAGAAAGACATGTATGTAGAACGTGTGGAGCATCTACAGAATTCGCTAGCTTCGTTACAACGCGTTTGTGGAAACCGGGAACAACTCCAGGAGAAACTCACCACAAAGTTACACCACGAAATACACACATTAAGAGCACAAAAGGTAATAAAGTTGTCTCCTTCTTCTTCTGTATTTGCACTGTAATTGTGAGATTTTCGCACAGCATTGGCCGAGTGAGTCCGCCTTTAGCTAAGATGGTGCGTACGCAGGAGATTTGACATTTTACCTCTCATGTGTGACATTTTGCTTGCTTGATTATGAAGACAATTTGGGAGAAGGATTCTTAAGTTTACGTATCTTTGAATGAACAAGGCATGAGATGATTCCAGGATGAAATGGAGGGAACCCCTGAAAAACCTCCATACTCACTCGCTGAGCATTGGACCCGGCAAATTTCTTGCCTTTCTATCATGGCCAGCAAACGCCATCTTACTACAAGTCAAAGAACTGTGGACTTGTAGCTCTACCAATTGACCTGAACCAGTGGCTCTTCTCAGTAAAAACACGGAACCTCTCTTTTCAGAAATCTAAGTCAGGTGAACTTCCAAAGGAAGAAAATGCAGAATTGACAGTGGACGATCTGAAACAGTTATTATCGGAGAAAGAGGAAAAAATTTTGACGCTCGAATCCGACGTCATCACGTGGGAACAGCGATACTTAGAAGAAAACGCCCTGCGCCAGCTTGCATTTGATGCGGCCTCCCAGCCAAGGTATGGTTCGGTGACTGATATCTCTTTAACTGCGAAAAAATTGGTGCTTTTTGCGGATTTCACAAATGCTTCTATTCGCATAGAAAAAGTGATATGAAAATTCACAGGTTTGGAGAAGTTTTTTCACTTCTCGTCTGTACATTTTCTTTGCCTATTGCACAAGATGTTCACACTCATCAATTCTGTAGGCTTGCTTCTCTGTTCTTGTTCAAATAATCTGTATGCGGTTACTGGTATTCCTTACAATATTCTCTCAATTTGAATGAGTTGGCCATGAGAATATGTCAACCTTATACATAGATGCTTGCTTAAAAAAGCTAAATCTTGTAGTATAAGCTAGTGCAAGTTCTTCACAGCCTTCTCCCTTCTTGCATGTCCAACTGTCACTTTTTATTGCCTGATAAAACTTACTCTCTGCTAACATCACTTTACATAGAATGATCGAGTAGTCAAAATGTTATGCGAGTGGTGCAAAGACATGTCGACTATTTGTAGATAATTTGCTCTATTTACGTTATAAAACTTGATGGCATGTGCTCTTGCAAAGCAGCCTATGGTGTTTCGTTCTTCAGAATCAATTACTCTCATTCATGAACTTTCCTTTGTTCTAATCCTCTTCTAACCCACCCTGCTTCTCAAATCTCTGCATGCTGCTTTAGCCTGTTAGCTTTGCTCCTGTCTTCTGTTGTCACAACGGACTCACCATTCACCGGTAGTCCTGGTACACAAGGCAATCCCGCCCCAACCAGTCCGATCCTAAGATCTGACAACGTGTATACGCTTAGGCCACTATTTTTTTCCGCTTTCTGGGTACTTTTACTTTCCGTTCTTGCTTAGCCAGCGCTTCTGTTTCTATTTCACGTTTCTAGCGCTAGCTAAACCAGCACTTATCTCGTACCTTTCCTTTAAACCAGGCTCCGTAAAATATGCTTCCGTAACGCTGCCTAGTCGCACATAACGTAATTAAGTTCTACACACATTTTTGTACGCAGTTGTAAGTTCGTAGTATACTGTGCAAGGTTAATGTGGTGGCCAATAGATCCTTCCCACCAGGATCGTCGCTTGGACATCTCGTGCCAGGGGCTGCGCAGGAGCCCACATCACTGGGCCTGAGCATTGTAACATCGCCAACCAAGCGAACTGCGTGTAGGAGTTGCTCTATATCAACAAACCAAAAACAAGCTGGTGGAAAGGATTTATTGCATTGAATATACAGGTTACAGAGAGGCCACAATAAACCTCATATGGGTCCTTTTTTGACCGTTTTATTCTCTGCCATCCAAAATGTTTGCCTCAAATTAGGCCTATCTAAATTCCTTTCCCGAGTAAAGGTATGAATGCCATTTTACTTTGTTACTTACCAAAATATTCAATAAACTTGCCAAATGTGATACTAATTATCAATCTAGGGTGATTATTCTGCAACTTGTTGTCTCAATTGGTGTTTATAAAAACAGATTGAAGATACCTTTATAGTTATCGTAAAAGTCGTTTGAATATCTAACCTTTACAAACAAATTATAAAATAGGTTAACTGACACGAGATAGGAGCCTGGCGTAACTCTTTAAAGAACAACCACACATGTTCAGTGGCCTTGGCATAAACACATAGTCAGTTCCGATTGGAGGGATTTGGGGTGAAAGGTCGCATACGTTAATATTAATTGCAGTGATAATGATATCTACAGGGAGGCAAGAATCGCGGCGCTGGAGCAGAACTCTGCAGAGAGCGAGCGACTGATCGCTGAGGCCCGCACAGAGAAGATGAAGCACATTGAAGAAGTCTACCAGGCCCAACGCAAGAGCGCTGAGATGGAGACAAGGTGGGTTCATGTCTTTGACATCATCACCATCATAACTAGCATCGTAACCCTTGATTTTTGGTATTGCGTCACAAAAATTAACTTCTGCCGATGACGGCGTCGACTCAGAGTTGTCAAAGGAGTGATGCGACCCAACCAGGGTGAGATGTAACGAATGCTTGCACAAGAACAACCAACACGAAAGAAGAAACTTCTGATTTTAAGTTCTGGTGAATACATGTATATTATAACCAATTATCATCACGTTACATTTTGTGAAAAAGATACCTATCAGATATACCATCTATACCATGGCATTTCTACTCTTCGTTCCAGATTAAAGTCTCTCCAAGCTCAGCTCGCAGAAAAAGAGGCCATGATTCGAGTCCTACAGAAGCACTCTTTCTCCAGCAGTAACACGTCAATCACGATGTTCAACACTCCCCTTCACTCGCCCCGCCCCTCGTATACCATGCCGATCAACACGAGTACCATGTTATCTAGTCACAGCAGCCACAGTCACAATGACGTCACGACGACCAGTAGGGACGTCAGTCTTGCCTCGCACTCAAAATCAAGTAAGTTATCAGACTTAGAATTGAACGTCTGTAGTAGTGTAGCCCTCTCTGTGGTCTAACATGAAAAAGTCTTAGAAGTCTTCACATGTAAATCTGATATTTTAGGTCCAAAAACTAATCAGACAAGTTATAAAACCAAGTGACCTATTGAGTTGAGAGTATTAACAAAAATGCATAAGCTCGCCTTACAAATTTTTGGTATTGGTTAACCTTGAATTTTGTTCATCATTTTACTAGACAATATTCGGGTAATTTCTATTGTAGGAGGAAACCAGTCACCCAGTGGAAACCTTGTCTTTTCTCTTATCCACACTTACGAAGGTCCTTTTCACTGACATCAAATCAGGCCTGGCTCAAAAACCTTGAAGGGTCGAAAACACCCCTTGCTAAAATATCCTTTTCCTTGCATTTCAGACAGCGCCGGTGAAGTTGAAAAACGTAATTTCAGACCTAGTCATGCACACGATAATGTATCGCTGCAACAGGTGAGAAATATTTCCTTTCGTTGGTTTTACGGTCAGACATTTGCAGGTCTTCTGATCAACAGATTGGGGGTATCATTCCTATTATCGTGGCATCATGACCCATGCAGGCAAAGCGTGATTGAGTCTCTAAGGAGGTCGCACGCTGTATGGGATCACTAGTATTTATATCAGGCCAAAGTAGAAGCATGACTATATGAGAGTAATTGTGGCATGTGATTTTAAACTATTTTAGAGGCAATTGTAAAATTCTGTTTCATGTCACCTTTTTGAAGGATTGAATTCTAACCTTACATGTACTTGCTTTTCAGTTACTGTTCGAGAAGAAATTCGATGCGGACAAAGTATCAACTTGTCTGTGGCAGGTCTAACCAATCAACTCCCGGCTTTTAACGCACAACCATGATGACATCATCCAAACGGCAGCTTCGAAACGATGTCAAAATTCTCCTGACAAAAAGTCTTGTTACTTTGCTTTTAACTTATGTGAAAATTATTTATCTTCGATGTTTTTATTTTTCTCGTTTCACCCTGAGCATCTCTGTTTTGTATGCACATATTTCTCAAGATTTGGTTAATTTTGGTGGAAAAAATTCCCACAATGAACATATAAAGCTTCTTCAAGATCTTATAAGTAAAGATCTGTGTACAGACATCCCAGGCCTATTAAACAAATGAGAACTGGCACTATTGTCATCCAACTCAAAGCAGAAGAAACCAATAATAATTCTTGAGAAATAAACGCTAGCTTTGTAATATTTGTGGATCTCTAGCTACTGTTAGAGAAGGCTAAAATTCTAGTGGTCAGTTACAGATCCACAGTTTTGCATCATTAGCATCTTGTTTGTTTTGTGACATTATTAGCCTTCTGTCACTCGACTTACTTTTGGTGCTAAATCCGGTCGCTTCCTGAACAAATCAGCAAAAAATGTATATACTTGCCCACCTGACTCCCCTATTAATTCACAATAGGCTATGCTGAGTTGTACTTTGGATAGTCCATTGTGAAGGAAGAGGGGTGTCAGAAGGTCTTTCAAGGGATGCTCAGGATTTCTCTACCTTTTCACCTTTTGCTGAACTTTTCTTAAGCTTACTTCTGCCGTATTTATTTGAGAAATCTGCTTCTGAAAAGTTTTCTTTCAACTTTTAAAACTTCGACTTTTTTCAAGCTTATTCTTGACACAGAAAAGGCTTTCAAAAAGTCAATTTCTGATCTCTCGATTTCTTCACGATCAACCAAAAACGGATAAAATTTTTCTCCCAGATGGGAGTAAAATTTTATTCGTTCTGCGCTCTCTTGTCTTTAAATGAGGTGCTTAAACAAAATATAACTTACCAAGTTTTTGGTTTCTATACCTCAGATCCTGTGGTTGATCAGGTCTTTCTGATAACATTCAATTTCTTTCTATCGGATTGAGGTACTCCTGTCAACTAGATAACCTAGTTGAATACTTCAACTTCAATTGTATGCTGGAGAATCAAGTTGAAAAGTGGGTATTCCAATACTGGCCAATCTAGTTAAATACAAAAATTCAAGTACTGGAAAATCCAGTTGAATACCGGTCACTAGTTTCCGGTACTGGAAAGCTGAATACAAGAAATTACAGTATTGGAAAATCTATTTGAATACTTGAACTCTGTTGAATACTAGAAACTCTAGTCTGTGGTTTTTGACGAAAATATTTCAATACCTCATGAACTGAATGAATACTTGTCAATCTGGTTGGATATTAATTTGGAAGCGAACGTTTCCACTGGTTGTTGTTTCGTGCCATACGTGACGTTTGGGAGGAAAACTCCGAAGTGGAGTAACTTTCATGTGCAATAAAATACTCAAATGACAACATTAGGTCGACGTGCCTAATTTTTGTAAGTTTCAAAGATCGTTGAACATCATGAAGAAGTACTTATAAGAAAGATTTAAATTTTGTATGTTTTTTAAACGATTTGTAAACTTTTTCAAGACCAATTTCCGCGAAACATTCTCGGAATATTTTTGAATGTTTTTTTAAGATGGCTGGTGGGTTGTTAATGAAGAAGTGAAGTGAGTTGGTGAAGGATTTTTCCTCAGTTTTACTGCATTTTTCCGTGCAGTATTTTATGGTGACTTTTTAAAATACTGGTAATATTGAAAAGAACTGTTGAAAGTTTTTTTTACAAATTCTCTAGAGTGATTCCATGAACAAAAAAGTTGGTGCTCAAAAATTGTATGCATTTTATACTAGTTGTAATTAAGTGGCTGATAATTAGCCTCAGTTGCTGATAATCAGCACAAGTGGCTGATAATTATCTCTAGTGGCTGATGATTAGCATTGCATATAACAATGACCAAAATCATGTTTTTTAATTGGATTAAACAACAATTCTGCTTGTACCTTACTTCTGTTACGGCAGGCTCACAGACGTACAGAGATAAGGTTGCCATAGCGACTAAAATCAAGCAAAATTGTCGTGGATAATGGCAAACAAAATAAATTTATCCATACGCAAATATTTTAATTAAGTAGAGCAATCAACTGCTGTCATTTTTGTGCCAAAACATGTGCATTTGAACGAACAATTTTGTAGACGCTCCACACTTGTTTAAAACTTGAATCTCAGTGTAAATAGCTAGAGTTTATGACGACGGTAGTCGTCGCTAACAGTATTTGAAAACTTGCCTTTTCACGGACGGGTGGAAATCAGGGCCCAAATGAAATAACGCCCGTCTCGTGAATTTGCGAGTTAAGGATCAGGCCTGGTCGGGGAATTTTACGGCAGTAACTTGTACTCTTATGCTCTAATATATATTCTTGCCCGTAGTTTGGTCTATATATATACAAATATATATAAATCGGAAATGGTTGCTATGCACCATGGCCTGGTCGCCATGGTGACAAGCTGGTTGCTATGGAAATGGCTGTATGTTTACAGACTGCATGCTTGAACATAGGTATTTAGTTGTTTACCATCAAAGGGGTTTGTGAGTCCGCATTTCCTTTCCGGGATCTGTTGCCATTGTTTCAGTCAATGGAAATATTGGCCTTCAAATTTCACATTCAAAAACAAAAATCTTAAAAATTACCGGATAGATAAATGAATTGCCAAAATCTCGGAAAAAAGTGCTAAAATATTGGACTGATATTTCTAAGCATGAATTTGATATCATGCCACAAAAACTTTCAGATTTCGTTTTTTTTCCCACTGATGCTGCTAGTGCTGTCATTGGGTGGACAAAATGTGAACTAACACATCCTTGGTAATGGTGTCTGTGTTTACTGTGCTTGCCAGGTGCATTTGGTTGCACTCCTCCTCACAATTGTTTTTCAATTGTTTATAAATGCACCTTGGATAGAAAAAATTTCATGCTCTGTAACAGCGTGTAAATGTGAAATTTGTCGGCCATTTGCTTGCTTGGATTCATGTGCTGTTGATATGAGGGGAATGTGTGCTTCTTGTAACATACTGTGTCAGCGCTATTAAGCCAGTTGAGCTGAATCTTCTACACATAGGAGTGATACATGTTGAATAGGCCTTTTGTACAGGCACCCTTCAGCTGGCTTAATTTTGTCGACACAGTATATTGACTGCTCACTGGCTGGGCATCGCATGTATATATGAGGCGCATCCCTCAAGGCACGGTGAATCAAGCAAGTGGGGTGACTATTCATTCTTGTTGATTACCCCTAGGACTTTCAATATCAATAAAAGAACATTTTATCTTTTGGAAGTAATTGTAAATGACAAAGATGAGAAAGTAATTGAATAAACTGTCTCTGAAGAAGTTACCAACGTATGTGGTGCAATGAAGACTCTTTGGCTGGACATAAAGACACATGTTTTTTTTAACCACACTAAAACATGAATTCAAAGTTCAAATATTGACAAATTCTTTTCATTCGGTCTTGCCATAAGAAAATGTGATGCTACTGGAATGATTCACCTGTCCAGTTAGTCCTCGGGGTCCTAGAAATACGGACACACAGTTTGAGATTGAAAAGTCCATAGACTTTGATGATGATGGACCCTGGCATGAGACATGCTGTAGTCTGAAGCATGTCATTGGAAGATTAGATCTAAAAGATGTCAAAATAAAGTGTTAACATCGAGGAAAAGTACCTTGACTTGTTTCTTTGTGTATTTATTTTGACGACGATGTCAAACTCTTTGTTCTGTGGATATGAGGAATTGGACTGGAGCACAGCTTTCCCTCCAAAAGCCCATAGAATTGTCTCGCTCCCTTCAGTGGAGGTTTCCCTGTGGATATGAGGAATCAGGCTGGAGAACAGTTTACCCGCAGAGCCCATAAAATTGTAAAACCAACCTCCTACTGCATTTATCTCCACTAAAAAGACTTCATTGGCACCCACGAGAAGGGTGGCGAGTCCCAATTTTGAAAGAAAAACTGCCAAACACGCTGTCTATCACTGTCGTCGGGCAGATAATACTCGACATAACACCCACAAATGCCCTTAAATCCAATTCTCAACTGCTGTAAGGGGCATGGATTGAAGCCTCTCACTGCCGTAATCTGCCAGCTGTGAGTGCTTTAAAAATGTCCATGGACACAGATGTGTATTCCTCGTCCTCGAAAAGACAGGTTGTGACAGTTGGCACTAACTAAAATACAGTCTACTGTTGGATAGGTTGTGAAACTTGGCTCTAACTGAAAGGCAGTCTATTCTCAGGTTGTGACAAGACTGACTTGTTGCGAACATGCTTTCTCTTAATATCTCGATCATTTATCAGCGAGCGATTTACAAAAACTGTTTAAATTCACATCAAGCAATTTTATTTGATTTGGGAAGGCATGTCTTGTATGTCTCCCTGTAGAGACCATGTCACAACCAAGCTGATGACAGTAGCTGCTACAATGTCCACAATCTGAATAGTAGTTACCAGCCGGCTTCACTCGTCCTGGACACTGTCACAACCAAGCCGATGACAGTAGCTAATACAATTCTGATTTTACGACGGCGAATCCAAGATCTTTTTCGCTTGTGCCTGCGGTATAGAAGACACGGCCAAGTACGTTGTACCTGTCTTCACAAGCATGGTAAGATGATAGCTCAGCCTAAGGCAGTAGGCCCTGGTGTGCATGTCATCTGGAGCACAGTGATATGTTTGGTCAGTCCGAGGCCGCAGGCTCAGGTGACTGCTGTGGGAGAGACAAGGCTGTGAATGTCTTCCAGAAAATTGTGAGATGCTAGCTATTCCAATTGGATCGAATGGATGCTGAATCCGTCTCTATCAAGCTTTGGAAGAAGCTAGTAAGGAGATGATGTCAACATTCCAGCCCAGTAGGCCTACTTCTCTTGTTAAATCTTGTTCATTATCCATAATGAAGACACTTTAGTTCAACTGTGATATTTATTTGCAGATGCTGGCTGTCCTGGACTCCTGAGGAAGCCTTTTTAATAGCCCCAACAGTCTTCCTATATATCAGGGGAAAGATAAGGCCGGTCAGGGATTCCGTGTCACTGAAATGGACACAAGTGAGACTATAGATTGTGCCAGCCTGGCCTGTGTTGGTTCAAATCTCTTCTCCGTTGTTTCCTTCTCCAAAAGAAAGATAGTCCCATACTGAGGAGATAGGTTGTGCACCCCTCCAGCCCTTCAATCCTTGATGATTACGCCTCTCTTGAAAGCTAACCACCAACACAAAAATGCCAAACACCACAATTACAATTTACACAACTGCATTTTATTCACCCATTATCTACTAATTACTCAAAAGATGGATGTAAATCCCTCAATAAGAATTAAAACTTGGACTAACAAACAAATCACAAGGGTCCCCAAGTCCTGTAACGGATCGAACATTTTCAAAACAAAGATTTTCATGCTGAAAAACAATCTGCTCCAAAGTCTGTTCTTAAGATTTTAAATGTACAGTTTATGTAACTATTTTTTAATAGCTAATGTTTACTTTTGATATCTTCTCCAAGAGGTATAGACTTATTGAAGAAGATATTTTGAGGCCAGAGGTGGACTTCCATTAATCACAAACCAACCCAACTGGCCTTCTCAGGCCGCAAAATATCTCATAAATGATGGAGCTTGGACCATTTTCTATAAATAATGCAAAGTCAATAATTTTTGGTATGGTTTTTGACAATTTCTGGTCGATGCTGAGTCGGAGTATTTTAAGACATATGAGCCAGCAGGTGGCAAAACCAGAGTAATCACAAATTCTCAGCATGAAACAAAATGTAGGAGTGTTCATAAAAGAAACTACAATAAACTATTTGGTCTCATTAACATTGATCCTATAGCATATGATTCCCTTGAAACAGTCCACAATACTGTAAATCTCTCTACTTTTACGGCTCTTACTGTTTGCAAATATGCTCGCAACAATAAAGGAGTTTACAGTAATCTACAAATGGAAAGTTGACGGTATACATTCAGTTTCCTACGGTGAACTCATGAACATGATGTGACTGCACCTTTCAGATACACTTCACAATGGATTATCATGCATTTCTGATCAAGGTTGATACACTTCTGACCTTGTTTAAAAGTGTTGTAGGGTGGTTTGCTCCTAGGTGCACCACAGTGTTAAACTGATGATGATGTCTCATTGTCATGACAGTCTACATCAGCATACAGGTGCACTACAGTGGCCATGCACACGAGGGATGGTGGATGCAAGTATATAACACAGATTAAATAAATTATTCCAATGAGATCATGAAAATTACACCAAGCAATGTCTAAAATTCATCCACATGTGATATTTCAGCAGAATTTGATTCAATTATACTAGAATCTGTGCCAGAAACGAAGAATTTTTGCCCGGATAACATTGGCCTTTTCTTTGGTTCACATGTTCAGTTCCAGAATGGCGCAAATGGAACAGGCACAGGTTGAAAATCAAAGGATAAAATGAATATTGTGAACTAAAATAGTAACGTCATGGCTACTGACAAATGCAGTGCAAGTCCAGAGGCATTTTCTCAAACCTGAAATTTTGCAGCGGTTTCAGAAATCATCAGAAATTACCATGCGGCAAACTGGGCAATTTTCTGGAGAACTCTGGTGGAAATACAGCAAATATCAGTCACCATTATGAAACTACTCCCTTTGCCTAGCGCCAAGGGAATATCATGACAAGTTGTTTTCGATCATTTCTATGCATAAATGTAGTTAGCGTGGTACAAATATGAAGTATTAACACAAAGATACATGAAGAAAGCAGCGGGGTTACATATAGCGAGAGAGATACATGGTGAAGAAGTTAACACCTAAAATGTGTCGATAAAAGGATCGTAGGACTGAGGGTAGATTTTGCTCCAGGGGCCAGTGAGTTAGCCAAGTGCGACGCTGTCCACTGTCCCACCACACATTCCAATACCTTGGGTTGGAATTTTAAGCAGTTACCACTCCTGTACATCCCTGGATAAAACCAGCACCACAGTCCTACCAATCCGAGTTCTAGCATACATTCTCTGGTGATTTTTTTACAATTTACGATTCGATAACGGTAAGAAATATGTTACAGGGTCTATTTTACATATCGTAACTGGCATCTGGTGACCGCCAAGGTCAATTTCGTTCAAGATGACCGAAACTTCTGTACAAATGTCAAGTTTCTGACACGAAATGTACAAGAAATTACAGCCAAATTGACGAAACGCAGAGTCAGACACATTCTAAATCTAAGTAATACAAGAAAAAGTATGTTGAATCAAAGGGGAATGTGCACAACTGAAAAGATTACATTCATACAAAGTCAATTTCACCACAGTTTTAGACCAACTTAGTAATAAATGAGAGTTTTCTTAACCTAACACGCAATCCACATAAACTTACGATGAAGAAATTCTTTACATTCAGTGAAAGCCTATAATACACACTCAGCATAACTCTTAATAACACGGTTTCATTATTTTACAGTTATTGATACAACGAACAATCCCTGTTCATAAGTCAGCAAGTCAGCATCCGATTATTTTTGTATGGTTTTTAAAAAATTCAATGCTCAATTCAGTCATCCAGAAAGTATAGATCGTTTCCAGCAGGATTTACGTCACAACGTCATCAAAGACGTCGCTTACGCCCTGTGACGTCACGTCATTCCGCATGTACACCAGGTTGAGTGACATGTACCTCTTGCAAAAGAACTCCCGTCATTTCTTGACATAAACTGAGATACCATTTCATGACATCAGACAACCAAACCTTGACCACGCACAGAGATACATTTCAATTAACAATTTGTACATTTCTCTCCCATTAACAGCCAGTCATACTAATGAAGTGAATTTCTAATTTCAGAATCTAGTTTTCGTGCTTTATCCAAAAATTCTACTCTATCACACTTTGGGAGAAAGTTTGAAGATAACACATGTTAGACGAACCAGTTACTTTTCAATAGGCTCGTTAGTGGTGAGCCTTTAGCGGATCCACACAAATGGACCCCACAATCTCATAAACGACTCAAGTCAATAGTTCTTTCACTGGCCATTACTTGATGATAAGAATATATTTCAGTCAGGAAAAGGCTTTTCAACACGCTATAACCTTTCTATCACTCGACCAAAGCAGAATTTTCTGCAAGCTCTCACTGGTCCATACCAAATGTGGAAATAACTGATGCAATTGCTAAGACCGCTTTTAAAATTGTCCAAGGGAAATACAAGGTGCCAGGTTTCAAAATGCCAGAGTGCCGTCTGCTGTGAACCTAATCAGAGAGAGCTCTGAAGTTCACGCTTCCAACTACGCATCTGTTCAGGTTACGACGAAACTCACAAGTTTGAAATACCTGTCGGTAGTTTGCAACCAGGCACCAAAGTATTTACATTAATCAACAATCAATTCGAATTTGACTGCTCCTTGTCGTAATGCTCGATTGTATCTAATGTTATCGTTATGCAGTTTGCATTCGACCATGATCAGTATACCCGGACTGGGATTTTTGAATTTCACCATGACGAGCGGGGATTGGTAGTTCTGCTGTGACAGGAACGGAAAATAGTAGGAGTAAAATATGCCAAATTTCCCATCATTGGGGTAGTAATCCAGCGTTCCAATGTTGTCAATATCGGCTGGGTTCTGACCATGGCATTCAACCTGGATGTCAGAGTTGTTGGTGCTCTTGCTGACGGATGGTTTCCAACCATAGACCTGAAAGGACAAACAACAAATTTGCAATTAATTTTTTTTCAGGAATTGATATTCTGACAGTGGTGATAATCAATCTAGCTCCATGATCGGCACCAACCTGGCAACAACTCATCTGTTAGGGCAAGTTCTCCAGCGTCTGATCAGGACACGCAGTCGAGGAATGGCGATTACAGAGAAACACAGTACCTACCCTGTTCATCTTGAGTAACACGCAGGGCTCGCCTTTGTCATAACCAAACTCCTGTTTCGCAATGCAGGGATCGAGTGCCAGCAGTTCAAACTTGCAGACCGAGTTTTTCTGATCACCTATTTTCCCTCCAGATTGCTTGTTACAGGTGACGATGTTTGAGGTGTCGCCGGGTCTTTGGAATTCATTTTCATACTCTGGAATAGCGAAAACATGAATTTGATAATTACCAGAGGAACAGGGATTACCGTATTTTCCGGCGTATGACCCGCGGCTTTTTGCCCTCAAACAGGCCCAAAAAGTGGGGGTGCGGGTAATACAAAGGTGCGGGTCTTGCGTGGATTCTGAGAGGGATAAGCCCCAACCCCAAAGAAAAAAAAGGGGACCAAACTGGTTACTTGATAAGGATTTATGTCCATCGTTTTCGCATTGTTTTCAACCAATATTTCCGCCATGATCGCATAGTTTGTGATGTCTCCGCTAGGGAAAATAGTTACGGCCATGCTGGAATTGATCCACTTTGGTTAACAATTAAAAAAAACATGGCGGTTCTAGGATGTCAACATCAATGAATGGCTTACTATTTTTGGAGAATGCGGGTCTTGGAGCAGTGCGGGTCATAATCAGGTGCGGGTCTTGCGTGGCTTTAGGTAATGGTCAAAGGGGGTGCGGGTCATAGGGCAGTGCGGGGGATAATCCGGAAAATACGGTAGTAAGGTTGCTTATCCACAGGCTGTTCCCTTCTATTTTTACGATTTATATTTTCAAAGACGAACTTTCTTTCAGTAATATTTGGCTAAATTCCAAGTGGCCTACTCACGCAGTAGAAAGGCTTGTAAATAGTCCGTGTATATCTTGTAGCTTCCCTTCTTGCCGGAGTAGAATCGTATCAGTGTGCTCTCGTGGTTGGGCATGGGCTGGAACCCAATGCCTGAAAAACAAGCACGAAACATGAACCATGTGACACAGTTCATAAACCAAGCCTCAAGAGATCTTCGGAATGGAAGTAAGCATAGCAGATAAGTACACATGCTCTGTTCTCCACAGGGTTTTCTAAAGGTAGGGTGATACCCTTGGTTTTCATGACGTTTTACCAGTGTGCAACACAAGGTAGGGTGGCCAGCAATTTGAGGTAGGGTGGCCCAATAAGAACCCTCTACAAAGTTCTAGAGCAAGGTAGGGTGGCTCTGCCAAGGTAGGGTGGTAAGCTGCCAAGGTAGGGTGGGCCACCCTGACAAATAGCCTTGTGGAGAACACTTCACATAAGCTTAGTGCTTCAAACTTCAATGATTTACGAGAAGGCCAGTATTGACCTAATGTTTTTTAAATGAACTGATTTGGCCCAACAATAGTGCATAGTACCTGTCAGGTATTACTATCAATTTTAGAAGGAAATGTAGGTCTCACATGGCCTACATACATACTGATACTTGGCCTAGTTAAAAGCAAAATGCATTGACCTGCTAGGCCAAGGGATCTGCCTGGGCGGGTTTAAGTACAATAAGTAGGGTAACATAATCGGGCAATCTTGACCGGTGTGGCACTAAATCAATGAATCCCAATACTTTCTATGCATGCCTCCAGCTAGCTCGGTCAAGATCAATAATGATTTTACAACTTCCACTATGAGTAACAGTACATAATGTACACCACTGCCTGCAGCCTCATGTACATTAAGCCGGCATGTGTAAATTGTCAATGACATTTACACATGATCGCTAAAATCAATTTCATCATCGAGAGATGACAGTCATCATGATCATGTAACACTAACAATCATTGCAGTCACGTCGATCTGTATATTTCCCCATGGACGTATGCTGATCAAGATGTACCTGATCTGAATACACACCAATGCCATAAACATGCCGTCTCATATATTCTCTTACATTTCTCTACCAAAGGCCAAAATGGCTCCAAAACCGGTAATCAAACATGCCAATTGGCAACTTATAACTCAACAACGAACTGCAATTTCCATTTATGACCAAGGTAGTGAATATTTTATCAGGGATTGAGCAAGGGGTACCAACAGAACCTGAGCAGGTGAACCCACCCAAACATTTTCCACGGAGTTTTTACTGTTACATACATAATTTATGAACTAGGTACATTTGTTACAACCACATAAGGCAATGCACAAGAATAAAATGTATTGCAATTGTATGCAGATTACTTACTGCACAACATATCTACAATCATACTAATTTATTCATTCAGACAGAATGTATAATACATGTAGAGCCGGTTTTATATTAAAGTGATTGTTGTAAATGT
The DNA here is from genome assembly GCF_910592395.1 of Lineus longissimus. NCBI lineage: Eukaryota > Metazoa > Nemertea > Pilidiophora > Heteronemertea > Lineidae > Lineus > Lineus longissimus. The sequence continues at coordinate 3,694,694 of NC_088317.1, forward strand.
CATTTTAAATGAGCATTGGTCTTTATTTCAATAGTAGCAGAAATCACAGCAAATGCACGTCAAATTCAAAGAGTCTAGCCAGTCATTTAGGAAAATCTTGAGAGAGCCCTGACATGCCTTATTATGTATGTACACCCTGCACCACCCTACAGGATCAAACATTATTGCGTACTGCACATAGGCCTACCTAGACCACTTTAGTTAATACAATCATCACTCAGGAACAAACTACTAAAATGTTCAGATTAGGTAAATTGATTTAGGTGATTAGTGAAGTATGAATACAATCTACCGGTAGACATGTGTAAACTGGCATGCCGCTGAAAGTGAAATTATAACTCGTTACATTTGCATGTGCTATGATATGCCATGATGTGTACTTTAAAATTTTAAGGCACAGGGCAAATTAAACTAGTGTTTTCGCAGGGTCTGGTACCCGGCCTTTCCTCACTTTTCTCTTTCTTTTTTCAACTCTTTTGTCCTGCCTTTTCAACTAGTGGTTAATGCATGACCACACAACACAGAGAATATCTGATTGATTATTGAGATCTTACCTGGGTTGTCCTTCAACAAGCTGTCATATCCAGCATATTTTGGATGGTTATCATCGACTGTGGCGAAGAATACTGCTAGCATACAGGCAAAGAAACCACTCAGAGCAGCATAGAACACCAGATAGAAGAAACCAATTTTAGCTGAAAAGAGAAAATGAGATGTAGGAAAATAATGCCAAGTTTTGATTGAGGAAAGAGGCATTCATCTCATTGAGACATTGCCTGGCGCAAAGGACAAGGAGGTAGGCATTCTTGGCCAGATTCTGGGTAGCGAGAAGATACGGATTTCTGGAAGAGGGATGGAATGCCTGACGGAACGAGTTTACAATCCCCGATCACACCCCAAAAAAAGGTCATCGGTTGACTGACCAAGCACCACTGTTCAATGGATTTCTACTAGTTGAATGCGATCAAACTACGTCATTTCCGATCGGGGATTCTAAAGTTTAGCCAGCCTGACTTTTCATTAAAAATGTGAGAAAACAAACAGCTTATCCAAGGGATAGGACAAACCTCCAAATTGAACAAGGTCAAGGTCATTCCAGTACATTTTCAGTGGAATGTGAGAACACACCCACAACACAAGAACACCTTGCTCAACTTGGCCATTCACACATATATTCAACAGTATTACATTGAACAGACGAACACTGCATTATTTGTGCAAACTTATATCTAAATCAATGAAATGCGGTGGATATTTCTCTCACAAAACTGATCAAGGGAATGGCCTCAATAGACACGCATCATCATGTGCATCCACAGTGCATTCGCAGTGCAAATCCAGAAATCGAAGTGGAAGATTACCAAAACTTCGACAGACCGAATCATCGAAAATACGGCATCACTTCTTACCCCAACTTGCTCCAGTCCTGCCTAAAAACTCGCTCTTGTCCTTGTTCCAAATAAAGGATCCGCAGTCTGCCAAAGCAGCCCCAACCCCCTTCTTTTTTTGGCTGGGTTGAACAATATCTGTTTCGTCCGCCATTTTAATGCTGAATTGAGGTCGAGCATGAGGTGGAGTTCCCGGATGTCAACGACAGGGTTGGCAAGATGGGATGGCGCGAAAATAAGATTTTTAACTTTGTGGTGATGAGAAAAGATCACCAATTTGATATATTTTTCTTAAATTTCAGAGTGCTGTCTTCTCTTAGTGATCTGGTCATACCCCAGTTATTTTTCGAGTATCACAAACTCGCCCCGTTGTAAGGAACGAAATCAGCGCCTCCAGTGTCAAGATTGCAAGAAGGTTGTGCTGGCTCCTGACCAGCTTTACAGTACATCCCCATGCAAGATCGCCACCTATTGTGTAAAAGTGAAATCAACTCGCAGGCCATGGCGGGAGATGGCCCTGTACATTTTTCACATGCACCATTGCATGCATGAGAAATGTCAAATTGCACTAAGTGCTTATTCAGCTCGAAGTGATTCAATGAATCACTGCTCGATCGTTTTGGCTTTCCTGATAATGAGATGAAAGTAGAATGTGGTCGAATCATTGAGAGTGAATATAGAGGCCGTAAATGCTTCGTAGGATGACTTTATCAGAAGAGTATGGGATCTGATAGTTACAGCTAAACAGCCTAAAGTAAAGGTTGACCCAAAAAATATTGGCGAAAAATATTTTCTTAAATTCTTCAGTACGAATTTGAATTTAGAATTTTGTTGAATGGTCTTGATCTTCTGATAAACAGTTGCTTGCAACAAGTTCTAACAAATGGAAGGTGTGGATGGAAAACGATGCAAAAACTTTATAAAAGATGAAAATAATTGTGTGATCAAAGACGACCACTGCGGCTTTTCTTCTGGACCTGCCATGGATCAAAGTGATAATTGTGCCATGAAAGATCAGACAAATCACATGAATCGTCCTGTAAATCACATAAATAGGCCAGTACTCGGTGACACTTTAGACAGTTCAGTGATTAAAGACACCTTGTCAGATTTAGCGGAAGGAATGGACATATCGGCACCTCCAAGCGCTGAAGAGTCTGGGGTAGGACTCGGTGCTATTTCAGTCGAAAGTGCTGCCACCGAATTGGTAGCGTCTATGGAAACTGACGATTCAAATCGGATGGATCACTCTGGTGACCGGTCTGTCGAACAGAATAACCCTATTGAAGTCATAGACCTTTCAAGTCCTGCCAAAGAGAACGTGTCATCAAGTCAAGGTTCCAACTCCAGCAATACAGACATCTTGCACGATCTTGTGAGAACTGCGCTGCCGTTATCACAACCGGTATCCACCACTGGAAGAACAACGTCTCAATCTCCGTCTCATTCACAGCCATCTAGTGGTCTTTTATCATCGCAACCCAAAGATGCACGAGGCTACTATGTTCCATCATCTGGTGGAGTCCGAGGATATTATGTTCCACCATCGCCAAATCTAACTCAAATGCCCAGTTCCAGATTGCAAACTGGACAGGGATCTGTGAGTCACACTGTGTCCAGCCCTGCTCACTCTAAAAACTTTCCAGGCCTCCCAGGAGCAAGTCGGACTCCAAGTCCAATTCAATATTCTGCCCAGGGCCTACCAGTGAGGATATCGCTCCCAAATATGCCCAGTGCAGTCTCGTCTGTCTTTGGCAATGACCCGACAATGCGTGCAGCTATTGCTTCCCAGATTGCCGCCCTGACTCCAGCGCAGCGGCAGGTTATGATGGCTACTGGCGCAGTGAAGCTCCCTGCCGGGCCCGGCCTTGCTGAGCATGGGGAGGAGTTGAAGAAAATAGCTGATGAAGATGTCCAGGGTAAACTGAGGTTAGTATTAAGACTATTTTTCGGAATTAACACCACACTACTATAGCTGGCGTCCTTCCCAAAATCAAGACATGGACGGTGGAGTGAAATTGTAGGCGCAAAGCTGAGGTGCTTTGGTCGAGATTTTCGGTAGGACTTTTAGCTCCAACCGACTTTTTCATGGGGAAGTAATACATGTGATTGAGTTGAAGGAAGTGAAGAAGTTTTACAAGTTTTAAGTTTACTGTACTCTCTTCTTACAGTGATGAAGTGTTCGCTGGTTACAACCACAACAATATCCTGGAAGGTTGCCAGCCTCATCCTGGGGACATCGTGGAAGCTGGATCTCTTGCTGTGAGTACAGTAGTTTCAGGCAGAAAGCATGCCCCGTGTGGAAGTTGTTCTGATGAGTTTGAAACTTTTCATATCATTTCTTCAACCTCCAGAGTGAGTAATGGCAAAGGCCACATTCTGGCCCATGATGACTGGATGATGATGATGATGATGATGATGATGAGAATGCCAAATCTAAAATGCTGCCTCTGTTCTACCGTTACCATATTCCAATTCGTTTTCCAGTCCATCCCGCTACCAAAGGCATCCTACCATCTAGATGAGGCATTGCCTAATGTTATCATCAAGTACGGCCTTCTGAGCAGTTTGCAACTGGAGGGTATCCTATATGCTGTAAGTACTGTGCATCCTTATACCTCACAGTTAAAGAGCTCAATACCAAGTTTAGTAATCTGCACTGGGCGATGAGAAAATGAATGGGCAAGGTATTCTTAGCAGGAACAGCAAGGTTCACCTACAGTAATGATAAGACTTGATAGGGATCTAATTGCCTGGCTTTAGATTAAGTCCCAGGAACATCATTTTGCAGCCAGTATAATTCGTTGCTTTGTAATTACAGTGTCAGCGGCACCAGCTAATCCTCCCCAATGGAACGAGAGCTGGTTTCTTCATTGGCGATGGGGCAGGTGTGGGGAAAGGTCGGCAAATATCCGGCATCGTATTGGACAATTTCTGTCGTGGACGCACACAACATGTCTGGTTCAGTACATCGACGGATCTCATCATTGATGCAAAAAGGGATTTGTCTGACATCGGCTGCTATATCAAAGTGATCGAAGGATGCCGGCAACTCGATAAAGAAACGAGAATCTTTGGCTTGCCGTCCGATTTCAAAGATGGCGTCATCTTCAGCACGTATGCGACGCTCGTGTCATCGGTCCAGAGGGGAAGTAAGTCTAGTAGTGCTACCAATTTGCATGCCACTACACTTGGGCATCAATTGCATTTATGGATCTTTAACGTAGTGGCTCCATCTTTGGCCTGGAGGAGGAGTCTCCTGAGCGACTGTCCACATTAATGAGGTCTTATGTTTGCTCTGGCATAGCCGCCAGGAACAGAACCTGTGAGAGTTTTTGCATGCCACTTCGGTTGGGCATCAATTGAGGTTATGGACCTAGTCGCCTAGTGGCGCCATCTTTGACCAGGGAGTGGAGACAATGTCGAGCTACATGTACTGTCCACGCTCTGGCATAGCCACAACGACAAGATACAAAGAACCTCGTTCGAGGGACAAAGCAATATATGGTATAAAAAATGATAACAAACTTCGACAATTCTTTTCAAGCTGGAACGAATGCCACTAAACATAGTCGCCTGCAGCAGCTGATTGACTGGTGCGGTGGGAGAGATTTTGACGGCTGTCTGATCTTCGACGAGTGTCACAAAGCCAAGAATTTCGTACCGGTACGTAAAGAGAAGGGAACTCCGGACAAGCTCATCGCGATAAGATTGCACTCTCAGTCTATGACTAGTCTGTGTATTCACCATTGGTCTAAAAGAGAAACCAAGATGCCAGTCTATGTCTGCCCATAGCTCTTCTGCTCCTATATCGAAAGTCTTCTTTCTTGCAGGGAAAAGAAAGTGCAAGTACTAAAGTTGCCCTAGCAGTGTCCCAGATTCAAAGGTATGCTGAGAATTATGTATAGATGCCTTCGATGTCCTTATGTTTCTTGTTTGTGTTGATATGATGGTCTAGTCTTATGATTTTTTTCTCCACGTGTTGTGTTTTGTAGTCTTCTTTTGCGTTCGAGTGTTCTGGCCATCATACTCTCAACTCCGTAGCAGTCACAAGTGCGGTGCTCTGGTAAAATTTCATCCACCAAACCCTTTGAATTTGTCTTCAAAAGAAGTATCAGTTTGTCTGTTCACGTCCATTTTTTTTTTTTAAATTAGCTTTTGACCTATAACTCTTTTGGATACTTTTACTTGGACACTTTTTACTTTTTACTTGTTAAGATATTCATCTTTTTAAATTTATTTTCGCAATGGACATTTTAAAATGCTATAATCTCTGTACAGTGCCCTGGAGCAAGCCTAGAGCTTGGACATGGCACTATAATATACTGTATTTATTATTATTATTATTGATTGGTGTGAATGGTTCCTCTTCCAGACTGCTACCTAAGGCCAGGGTGGTCTACTGCAGTGCCACGGGTGTCACTGACGTAAAAAACATGGCGTTTATGGAACGACTCGGCCTGTGGGGCGACGGGGCGCCGTTCAAATCGTTCGACCTATTCTTAGATTCCATTCACAAGAGAGGTTTAGGTAAGTTATGAGGGGATAGAATTGTGATTTTAGAAGTTCTCGGCCTTTTGGTAAGAGCAATATCAGTGCTTATCTCTTCCAAACTGTAATTAGTTTCAATCAAAGTAATTCTGTTTTGCCTAACATAAATCTACGTGCTGATGATCACAGACAAAAAGTTGTGGTCTTAGATTTACTTCGATTGCTTGGTATGGCTCGCAGAATACTATTACTTATACAGGCAGGCAGCCCTTATCATGAATGAGGTCATCAGTGTGTGCTGTTTCCTTTGTAGGTGTGGCTGAAATGTTAGCTATGGAAATGAAGGCCACTGGCATGTATGTCTCAAGAGGACTCAGCTTCAAGCAGGCCGAGGTAGGTATATGTATTCTCTCAGTGTCAATTATAGTTTTCTGAATGCAATACTAGTTGTCCGGGGCAGATCAATGATGAAGAAAAAGAGGTGCCCAGTGCTTAGCAATGGTTGGTTATTTCAATTGGCTGTTGTGGCATGCCCACCAAGTAAGCCTGTATGGCCAGTGCACTCCATCTTTGGTTAGGTTTTATTTCCGAGTGTCAGTTACCTGGCCTTGTTGTTGCCATTGCCGATTAGACGAGCCCAGTCTAACGGGTTTCGTGTCAGTTTCACTGCTTTTTCTGAAATAAGGGCAGAGGGCACCTCCAGGAAATTGTGGCATATGCCGCGTAATATCAATTATAGTTTGTTCCTTATATTTAGACTATCATGCTCTCTTTTCAGTTCGTCACCATCGAAGCAAACTTGACACCAGATCAGATAAAGACTTATGACACCGCGGCGCATTTATGGTGAGTATCGCATCCGACATACGTCTGGTTTTGCTGTGACAAATCACATTTTACTGTTTTCGCACGTGAACATTTCATCAGTTGTTATTTTCCGTTTTTCATTTGTCAAATTCAGGAATGAAATGCGTAAAGCTTTGGACAATGCTCTCATACGATGCAAGACAAGCAACAGCAGAGTGTGGTCATCCTTCTGGGGGAGCCATCAGAGATTCTTTAAACAGCTATGGTGAGTCTTCATGTCTTCCAGTTTTTTTATCACTACAGTGGAAGTCAACTGGATATCGTAACTGTAGTTTACAACAATGTCCGCTGGTCCCTATTGTTGGCTGTGGTGTAGCTCCACCGACCAAGTTTCTGCCCCTTCTTGCCCTGCTAAAAATCTCTTTAGCTGAAACACTTCATCATATAAATAACTTATAATGTCATTTGTTTGTTAATATTCTTTTTTCAGTATGGGTATGAAGGTTCCAACCATCGTTCAGGATGCAAAGGAAGCCTTGGCTAATGGATGCTGTGTCGTCCTTGGTCTTCAGACTACTGGCGAGGTAAGTCAAGTGTGGTGTAATCTCAAGATTTCCCCACTAGTTTGGCTAATGCATCCTTTGCACTGAACCAAAACGCTCTAACCCTAACCTACAAGAGTTGCTTTCTTGCGGAGATTTACAGGAATGGTGTATGAGAAGGTAGCTTGGCCATGAAAGTCTCGACTTTCATCAAATTCTATGTTTTAACAGAAATTCTCATCCTTGTAGGCCAGCTTGGAGAATGAGCGAGTCCAAAATGACTTCCGCATAACAGGATTTGTGTCACTGTGTCGTGAGATCTTCACACGCTTCATCGAAGTTCATTTTCCAACTTATGTCGAAGGATCTGGAAACACAGATGATACGGTAAGGACTTACGGGGCTTAAATTGAGATGTTGTGGCAGCTAGTGGAGAAAAAAACAATAGTGATGTATTGGTCAAAGCAAGGCTTTGCAAAAGCCCAATTCTGAGCCAGGATGATTAAATGATGATGATGATGATGATGATGGTCTCTATCTGATGTTTTGGTACTTCCAGGGTTTGTTCGTCCGAGTACAAGATCCTTGGTGTGTCGCCGCAAAGACTAGGCTGACGGAATTTGCAAAGATGATTGACCTTCCTAATAGGTGAGAAAGCAGATGTGTTGGCTATTGAAAATCAGCCCGATCGAATTCCGGTTTCACCACAAGGGGTTCTTTACTGAAAATGGAAAAAATTGCAATTACTCTGATTTAACCACAGTACTTTTCCTGTTTCCAGCCCCCTGGATGAGATCATTGACCTGCTTGGTGGTCCTGATGCTGTGGCCGAGATGACTGGACGAAGAGCCAGGATTGTCCGGCGGAGTCCCCAGGATCGGCCTCAGTATGAACTCAGGGATTCGGAAAGCTCTGGCGGGATTGACAGTCTCAATGTCCGAGAGGTACGAGGAAAAGATGGCATTTAGAACTTGTTAAATTTGAATTGACCACGGTGCAAAAACCTGTTGTCTCAGTCCCAGTATGACTGTGACTTAACACACTTTTGTACCAAACAAACTGACCAAATATTGTGTCCACTCATAGATTTCATGGCTGGAATAACTGTTGAGACAACAAGATCAGTTCCTATTGATATCTTTTTTTACGTATCTTTCTTAGTTATGCCTCAGTATCAACATTTTCAGCGCAACCTTTTCATGGAAGGAAAGAAACTGGTGGCGATCATCTCGGACGCGGCAAGTACCGGTATCTCCCTCCATGCAGACAACAGGGTCAAGAATAGGTGTCGCCGTGTGCACCTGACCATCGAGCTGCCGTGGAGTGCTGATAAGGCAGTCCAGCAGTTGGGCAGGTCACATCGGTCAAACCAGAGCAGGTTAGCGTTATATTTTCAAGCACTTATCCAAACTATTTTTCAATATCATGGCATAAAACTTGGTTAGCAGCCAGTGAGTTGAATCTTGGGCACAAATGGCCTTCTTTTTTTGTAATTTATAATTTTTTATTGCAAACTGCCTTCCTGCCTGGCATTAGAGATAGGAGTTTGGAAGTAAAGAGTGTGTCATAAGCTAAATCTTGCTAGCTGTTTCATACTTTACTTCGTGATTACTAGCTCTTGCATTGACAACTAATTTATAAACTTCCCTTCCTTTCAGTGGTCCCCTGTATAAGTTAGTCACAACCAACCTGGGTGGCGAAAGGAGATTCGCCTCTGCTGTTGCTAGGAGACTGCTTTCGCTGGGGGCCTTGACCAAAGGAGACAGGCGGGCTGCAACTGGACAGGATCTTAGCAAGTTCAACTTCGACAGTCCGTACGGGAGGACGGCACTGCGGGCCATGTATCATGCTATCTGTAAGGTATGTCTGAGTTGCACACCAGCTCTGTTCTGCCTCAATGTACTCTAACGATACTCAACTCGGGCCCTGTTTTGATCAGTCATTACATGTTCCAACAGCATCTAGTTGTATGTTACTTATAAGAGTCTATCACTGTCATTGTGTCCTTAAAATTTATATACTTTTTCGTCGTCATTCATCTCATGGCACTTTTTCTTCTCATTTCAGAAAGAAATGGTGCAAGGAGTTGATTTGAAGAAGGTGACAGATGGAAAATTCATGTTTGACGAGTTCTCAGAATTTACCCAGGAGTCCCTTCTCTTGATTGGCGTCGTCGACCAGCAGTGTTTAGTGAATGGCATGACCCTCTCCGTCAAGGATAAAGAGGCTGGCGATGTTCCAAGGTTCCTGAACAGAATTCTTGGCTTGCGAGTGGAGCGCCAAAACTTGGTAAGTTTGGAATTTAGAGATATATTAACCTTTCTTGTGCTGAATGTCAAAAGTCTATCAAGCTTAACTTGCGGGATTAGTTTTTCAGCTGTTTGGGCCAGATTTTCTCACCGTTTGATGCTATAACTTCCTAACAACGTGCGGCAAACAAATCCTGCCAACCTCGTCAACAGGCTATCAATTCAAGTCCAGTCAAGTTCTTTGAAAATTTGCCAAGAGGGAATATGATCCAACTGGCCTTAAAAATCAATTTCTTCCTAAAACCCAGTTTCCTTAGCAATTTCACAGCATCTTTACTCTTGATCTCTTTCAGATGTTCCAGTATTTCTGCCAGTGTCTCGACGCCGCTGTGAACGCGGCGAAGATGGAAGGACGGTACAACGAGGGCCTACTGGACATCACCGCGGCCTCGATCGAAATGGTCGGAGAGCCGAAAGAAGTCTTCAAGGCGGCAGCTGTCGGGGGCAATATCACAAAGTAAGCGCTTTGTGTGAAATTTCATTTCTATAACTTTACCCCTCTAGGACATGAAATCTTCCTGCTTATGAATATTCCTGATTTACTGTACCTTATCCATTGGATTTCAGGCACATCACCCTGAATGTCGATCGAGGAATGTCTTGGGAGAAGGCTCTAGTTCGCTTGGAGAATTATGGGAAGAGAGACGATGGCTTCTACAAATCAAAGCGGGAAGTGTTTGGACGGCATCTGTTTCTCTTGGCAACGCAGAAGGAAGGTTTTGATAATATTTTCAGGATTGCTAGGTAAATATAACAAATTTAATGCTGCTGTGTTCGCTCTTTAAAAATAATGAGAATGGTAAATTTTTTACATGATTAACATGATCAGTTTAAGAATTGAGCTTTATGTTTAACAAATGATGTCCTGGTGTATTCCCTGTTTTTAGCTCACCTCTTAGCAGAGGTGAGCTTATCCCATACCGTGGCGTCCGTCGTCCGTCGTCGTCGTCGTCGTCGTCGTCGTCGGCGTCGTCGGCGTCGTCGTCGTCGTCGTCGTCGTCCGTCGTCCGTTAGCAGGGCACGTTTCGTAACTGTTAGAGCTATTGAGTTGAAACTTGGTACACATGTACCCTTATGTAATGACACCTGAGAGACCAAGTTTCGGTCCGATTCGTTTCATGGTTTGGCCACCAGGGGGCCAAACGTTAAAAGTGAAAATATGCAATATCTCCCTCAATAGTAGTCGGGAAATTTTGAAAAAAATATGGTAGGTACTTCTAGCAAAGGTGCATCATATATCCTCCGGGTTTTTGATTTGACCTCCTTTTCAAGGTCACAGAGGTCAAATGGTGTAAATTGGCCGTTAGGATGTAACGATGGCACGTTTCTAAACTGCAATGACTATTGATACCAAATTTGGTACACATTTACCCCTTAGTCAGCTGATCTCAGGGACCGAAGTTTGGTCCAATATGATTCACCACTTGACCACCAGGGGGCAAAATCCAAAAACCTTAAAAATGTGATTATTCCTTAACTTCTTGCCCGATTGCCACCAATTTGATATCATGGGTACATCTAACCACCATACAGTATATGTCACACAGGTTTTTAATTTGACCTTCTTGTCAAGGTCACAGAGGTCAAATGGCGTAAATTCGCCGTCAGGCCGTAACAATGGCACGTTTCTTAACTGCAATGACTATTGATCACAAATTAAGTACACATGTACCCCTTGGTCAGGTGATCTCAGGTACCGAAGTTTGGTGCGATCTGATTTGCCGTTTGGCCTCCAGGGAGGGGGCCAAATCCTAAATTCTTCAAAATGCCATTATTCCTAGTAATGACTTGCCCGATTGGCACCAATTTTATATCATAGGTACATCTAATTCTAACAACCATTCAATGTGTCACCCGGGTCTTCTTTGATTTGACCTACTTTTCAAGGTCACAGAGGTCGAATGTACTGTAAATTGGCCATTTTGGGGAAATTGTAATTGCTTGGACCTACATCAAACCTAACACTACATGACACAAGACCATGCTCTTTATCCATCTTTCCTCCACATGAGGTGAGCACAATGGCCCTGGCCATTTCATTTTACTTCTGTGACTTTTCAAACACTGATTACACTTATCCTTTCAGACCCAATACTGGATTGTCAGGTTATGATGAAGAGAAGGCAGGGATCTTGGAGAAATATACCAAGATTGAGACGGAGGATGCAGGTAAGAATCCCACCGAGAAAGAGCATCTTTGTTGATACAATCTCCCGACTAGCACTTCTGCTCTTACGTGATTACTTCTGGCTCGCCTCTCTAAGCGAACACCTCTGTTATCAGGACACCCTCTTTATTAAGGACACTGGTTTTGGTCCCAAACTTGACTTCTGTAATCAGGACACCTCTTTATTAAGGACAGCATGTGTCAGTCCCAGGGATGTCCTTGATACAGAGGTTCTACTGAACTTGTACATATCTGATATTCGTGTTCTTTTGCATTCAACTTGTGTCATAATTTTCAGAGACCGGTTGGAAAGGCCAGTACGAGAGGACCAAGGATCACTGTATGCATGGACGACATTGTAAGGTCGGGCCGTCCTGCACCGTAGGGAGTCGATGCTATAAAATGCATCTTCTTTCTGGCTGCATCGTGACATTGTTGAACGTACTTGAATCCACCCTGGTCAAGTACCAGATGCAGTTCCAGTTTAGGTAAGTGATAGCAGAATATGCTCCCTGGAGAATCAGTTTCCCAGCTTGGTGAGAACCAGGCTGGAGCTCCAACAAGAATTGCATCTCATGAAGAGGAAAATGCACTTAAGTTTGTCTAGTAAAAGGGGAAAAATAGTTGAATAGCCATTCATTTGCAATGATTAAAACACAAATTAAAGTCAAACACAAATTTATGTTTTCAACTTTTCAGTCAAGCTGAGAAGAATTTGCGTGTTGTCCGTGTTCAGCTTGATGACGGCGAGCGTGTAGTTGGTGTGCGATTCCCCGAGGTCCTCCTGCCTCATGCTGAGAGAGGGTTAAAGGAACAGAAGATCATTGAGAGAGTACAGGCAAAACAAACTGTAAGTTGTTGGACGGGTTTTTTCGAGAACATTTCAGAAATTGTATTATTCACCCAAAATAGAACTATAAGTGACTGGTACTACCAGCCAGGGCTTGTTTAGAGCTTTCCAATGAATGGTCATGTCAATGGGTTTTGAAAATCTTAAAAAATCTACTTGGGATCAAGAGATGTAACCATGTCCTTTATATTGGAATAAACAATCAGTACTGAGAATTTGGAAGGCCACTGCTCTGTATACATTTAACTTAACTGTGGAACTTTAATGAATTCTCTGTTCACTGGTAATAGCCTTGCAAGTTGAATCTTGCCCAGTTAACTTCGGTGTGATTATTTCATTTATCTGAACCTGACATTATCCCTCCTGTGTTTTCAGACTCTCTCACAGGCCACACTCAGCCAGATGTACACACAGAGCCAGGACGTGAAATTCGCACAGTCTGTCATGGAACCTGAAGCCAAAGTTGTTCAGAAACTTAAGAACAAGGCCATGACTCCACCAGTTACGTTGAAAAGCTTCTTCCAATCCGTGTCCCGGAGCGAATCCCCACTGGAGACCTCAGACAAGACAAAAGAAAAACTGCAAACTATAAAAAGTGTGAAGAAAAAACCGGACGATAGTATCAGTAGCCATTTTAGACCAGTTTCACGTGCGGCATCGTGGGATTCGTTTTCAAAGAATTTTAAATCTGTGGATGATTCTGGTGAGGGGGTTGAAATTGTTGATGATGTTGATGTGAGGTCTGTTACCTCTAGTCAGGGACTGCTTTGTGAAAATAGTCAAACTGGCGGTAATTCGCAAGTCGAGACGAAGTCACAAATTTGTGGTGTTTCTGCACGTTCTAGTCCGGCATTGGTGAAAAAGGAAAGACAGATGAGCTGTTTTAGCCAGTTCAGACCGGTACCCAAAGATGAGATTTGGAAGAAAGAGGAGAGTGTTCAAAAAGTCGTTGAGGAGGAGAAAACGGGCGAAAGGGTTAAAGATGGAGACAAGGATTGGACCCCTGATCGTGAGGGAGGTTCGGACTCTGATGATTGTTGTGTGATTGAGGTGAAAACGGCGTCTGCTGGGAAAAGCAAGAAGTCAGGCAAGGGGAAGCGGAAGTTGAAGGTCAAACTAACGTCTGCTACTAAAAAGAAAAAGAAGCGAAAGTGTTTGGAGTCTAGCAGTGATGATGATGATGATGATGATCTTTGTGAAATCGTTGCAGATACTGCGACACCTAGAGGTGATGCAGGAACTAAATCTGTAGCAGACGATGATGACTTTGTTCCAGATACTTCTGTTGCCATGACAACGGTTAGGACGCAGAAGGATAAAAGGAGAGGGTTGGCTGTGTCGAAAGATGACGATGATAGTAATGACTTTGTTGTGGTGTCTCCCACTGCTGGAAGACCTAAGAGAGCTTCGGCCAAGAAAGCGAGACGCATCCTTGAGAAAAGTGACAGCGAGGATCTTTCTCAAGAAGAAGTATTAGGAGATGGTGAGGATGACGCTGAAATGGATTCAGAAGTTCAAGGGGTTGAGGAGAAGGCTAGGAGTGCTGAAGGTTCTGGAAGGAAAAAGCGGGGTGGGTCCAAAAAGGTTGCTCCTTCCGATGTTGTGGAGACAACTGGGTCAGTGGCTGAAAAAGTTGTTGAGTTCAGTCAAGTTGTTGGGAGTGGGAAGAAGAGTTACATTGTTGTGAAGGAGCCTGGAGAGATGGAGTTGAGGAAAGGGGCAGAAGATGTAGGGAAGAAGACGAAAGAAGGTAAAACTTGTGCAAAAGGGAAAAGAGTGCGAGTGTCTGGCCGCTGTAAATCAATTGCCCAAACAAATATGAATAACACTGCCAATGCAATGACCGAGTCGTTTCCAAAATCTGAGCCCAAATCTGTTGGTGCAGAAACTGCTGCCAATGGTGTAGACAATTTTGATAGATCAGAAGACATTTTCAGTGAAAGTGCCAAAGCTGTTGATAAAGAGGGAAGAGTGAATTCTGACAATGCTAAGCCTGGCAGAGATGAAAATTCGGATCACAGTCTGGTTGCTTTGGCCAATGACCTTGTCACTGCTGAAAGTGACCTTGACCTTGTTGCCAATGAACAAGCAGACGGTAAATCTTTGATGACGTCTGCTGGTGTGTTTTGTTCTGAAAATGAGGCCAATGAACTTGAATCCATTGAAGTTACTGCTGGTCTTAATACTCAGTCGGAGAATATCACAGTCGAAAAGACTGATGGTGGACTTGAAAGTTCTCGCAAGAGATGTCTGTCGCCCGAAGTTGACCAAGTTACTTTGAAGAGGTGTCGATTGGCCAGTGATGTATCTGAGCTTGAAAAGGGTGGCAGTCAAGTTGCTGATTAGTCATGATAGGCTGATGAATATGGTGATCACACAAGTGATGTAACTTGTCACTGCTGCAGTGGTCAGCGTAAACTCTGTAGTCCCCTGGTCGGGGCGAGACACCAATTTGAGTGGAGTTTTGATTCTCCAGGGTGTGAGTGTAGGCCATTGCAGGGTGGGCATAGTTACTGAGTTCTTGGTTAGGCTGCAAGGGTTTAATGGCTGGTGTGAACAAGCTGATCGTAGAATATTGGGAACATCAACCTCAGACAGGCCGGCCCTCTTACAACAACCCTGTAACTAATAACAGTGACGCCTGTCAATAACATGTTATACTGCTCCATATTTTGTGTTCAGCAATGATAAAATGTGCATCTTATTTTTTGAAAATAGCATATTGTAATGGGTTCCAATATTTTACCCGACTTGTTTTGAATAAAAACTTTAATGAAATATATATTGTGTTGTTCCTCTCTTCAAGATTACTGTAAAGTCAGTCAGGAGCCATCATGTCTTTCTTGATGAGGAACTCCACGCCATATTGGATTAGGTGTCACCACTGTAAAATCTTTAAAATGTTCAGCCACTGGTCCCATGTTGATTTCACTAATTAACCACAAATACACTGCCACAATCAAAGTCAAAAACACCATTTTTTGTGACTTGGATGGGGACATTTGTCCTCGCTGCCCATCTGCTCGATACAGAAGATTAACCAGCTGGAAGAAGGTCGTCATTCTTGATCAACTGCTGGCACAATCTTGGCTATAAATTCATCTCATTCATCAATGGGTTGAAATTCACACAAGTCTCATTAGGAGCAGATAGATCAATTCATGACGCAATTGACCGGCCTCGTTCTGTGGCCTGTATTAAATCGTATACCATAATCAGTCAGAATACAATAGGCCCGGACACTTCGTCCAGGGGGACATTTTCTGCTTCTACACCAGCCCAGATGACCCAATGAGAGTTGAATTGGTGGATTAAACTTAAATTTCCTTGAATAAGCCGAATATTTTTAGCAGATGGAGAGCCCATTGTTAAGAGCATTTAGAGGTATTCAGAATTCCTCACGCTTGAGGGATTAGACATGGACCACCCGTTGGGCTGGAGGGCTTAACAAACTTAGGGCCCCTATGTCAACATGCATGAGGTGGACAGGCCCTAATAAAGTTCATGCCTCCAAAACCGACGTATACAAACACCTGATACAAACATGTCTGTGACTCGGGAGATGTGACAAACACCGAATGACTTCACTCACTGCCAAGTCTTGGTTCACCATACCACGTGGCGCTTTAGTGTCATTTTGAACTACCCTTTGCACAGAAGAACATAATCAGGTAAGATTTTATTTCCATTCTTGATATATCCTCTTGGAGGAATGTTTTATCAGGTGGCATTTTCTTACTATTCTGTCCATAGGGGCTAGCTACCTGACCCTTTCCTTTTGAGGATATTGTCCTCGGGTGAAGTCAGTCTTGGTCTGTCCTTGGAGGATAGTTTCGCCCCCAGAGCCCGTTTCGCTCAGGTTGGACGGTCGAAGAAGTCCGTCTTGGTCTATCCTTAGAGGGGTGGTTACTCTTAGGTCTATCCTTGGACGCTGGGATCGTTTGGTTTTAGCAAACAAAAGAAGTTTGAAGTTTCAGCCATCTATCCGTCCGTATCGAACTGGCTCCTCATTTCTATAAACTAATAACCAGAATATATCTACCATTTCAGGTTGATTCGTTGAAGGAGTTGGGCACGGACACGATAGATAATTAAACTGATCGAAGCAGGGTCTTTCGCAAAACCGTCGACACAGCCAACAGATCAGTGTTGGAAAGTCGTCCTGAGGTACAAACCTTCTCGATAAGCAGTATGGAGGTTTGTCCTCACGACTTCATGATCACGGACGGACACCGTTGGAAAACTGACTGACTGGAGCACCCGGATCTGTTGTTCAGGGATTATCATCTCACGGACGACGACGGCGACACGTTCCCGTGGAGAGTTTCATGTAAACTAACTTACTGATCTAACATCGTGTTGAAAGAGGACAATATTTTGTTTCCATGTTCTTGACTTCACCGGAAGGCAACGCAGCGATGTCTCGAGTCCTGGCGTCTCTGATTGAGGCCGGTTTTTCGTCCCTGTGCTCTAAGTTTTCTCGTCGCTCTAGGACAATATTCATCTATGTTCTGACTACCTTAACAATCACAATATTATTCGGCACTCTGATTTACCTCATTGTGAACGGCGCACATTACAAATGTCGTTATGTCTTCAGTAGTAGGCGCACGAAAAAACCCAATATAATTTTTGTCGTCGTTGACGATTTGGGTTGGAATGATGTCAGCTGGAAAAACCCGGACATAAAGACGCCGACGCTGGAGCGACTTGCTGAGGAAGGCGTTATCCTCACGCAGGCGTACACTCACCCTGCGGTGACACCTTCCCGAGCTGCAATGCTCACTGGACTCTATGCGCACAAACTCGGTCTCCAGCACCACGAAATCGACCCCTTCCAAACCAAACACGTGCCGACGAATGTCCCATTGCTATCAGAGGAGCTAAAAAATTTGGGGTATCAAACGAATCTGATCGGAAAATGGAACCTAGGACACTGTAACTCAAGCTTTACGCCTACCAGTCGCGGATTCGAAACATTTTACGGATCGCTTTATTCGCATCATCAAAATCCCTACACAATGAAATGGGACGGCATCCTTGATTTCTGGGAAAACCGCGAATCCGTCTTCAAACAGGACGACACTCATTCAATGGACTTGTACTTCCAACGTACTATAGACATCATATTTAATCATTGCAAGAGATGTGGTCGGTCAAAACCTTTTTATATCCACCTTGGATTGTCCGCAAGTACAAACAGTGTGTCGTCATCTTTACTCAGACAGACCAAGGTAAGATTCAACCATGCAGGGGAGAAGGCTAGAATAATGAAGAAAATTGACAATGGGTTAGAAAGTATTTTGTTGCAACTGTACAACACTAAAATGTTGGATGATACCTTGATTGTGGTGACGTCAGGCAATGGTGGGGATACTGCTCTAGATCCAGAAACGAATACGCCACTCCGGGGCGGTAAGTTCACTTTATGGGAAGGCGGGGCGCGCGTCCCGGTTGTGATCCAAGGGCGAATGGTACGCTTCGGCGGTCGCTCGCATAGAGACTTATTCCACGCGGTGGATTGGGTGCCGACGCTCCTCCACGCGGCAGGGATACATCCCTCAAAATTTCGACCCTCACTGGACGGCATCAGTCACTGGAACGCCTTCCTGGGGTCAACGAAACAGGCCTATAGCAGGGAAGAAATCCTGTATAACATTGACAACAAGAGCGCCGCAATCAGAGTTGGTGACTACAAGCTCATACTGGGCAACCCCGTCGAGAAATCGTACCAGTTCTCAATGAGTGAACTGGACATAAACCCAAGTTGCGCCCGATACAGAACCTCAATATTGGCCTCAAAGCAAGAGAATTGTTATTCGAAATTTGAGAGTGAAATGTTATTCGACGTTGCGGAGGACCCCAGCGAAGAGACCAGTATCCTAAAGTACCTGGGCCGAATCGGATTATTGCTGGAGAAGAAACTCGATGGGTACATGCAGGAGGTAGTCCCGCCGCAGTCTGAGAAATCTCACGAGAACACGGTGGACTTGAAGGATGGGACTCTTTATCCAGGCTGGTGTTAACGGGAGTGGGGTGGGTTGGTTCCGTTATGCGCTAGTCATACATGACATCTATTGATACTTGTGACTTTCGTCCAACAAATTCTACCAACACCAGAAACTCATCAATCTGCCTTCAACACCAATGCAAAGCTTTGCGCGATCAGCGGTTGGATTGCAATGGAGGTCGTTGCACTTTTATCTGACTGATATTTTGCGAAATAAATCGAATGAATAAAAACAGATGCTTCGGGTAATCTTTTTTCTTAATCCACAAAGTACTCGGTAGTTTACAGTGATCTGGAGAATAATGACGCCTTGAAGTATGGTTGCATAATTATACCGGGTACGGGCCACTTCAAAGACTCGACGGGATTCCGGATCGGGCTCATTTTGTCAAATGCTTTGTAGAGGAGTGAGAGGAACGTATTACATATTCCTTACCCCCTCCGCGGACGAGTCCACTCTGGCCCGTAACTGGTATATTCAATTGATGCCACGGTATAGACGTGATAGAGGAGTACTGTTAACGAGACAATTCTCAGCCGAATCTGACTAACGCCAACGCAGTCTAGGGAAGTTGCGTCGACGACGCCTGCGTTTCTTGAACCATCCGCTCCCTGAAACGAAAAAAACATATACATGTAACAAATAAAAGCATAAGAGTTACCAATGAAAGTTTTTCCTGCTCATGCGGGTTATCCTGCATGGACTCGCATCAATCGCCTACTCCCCGTCAGGCGGCAACAATTGATGAAAGCGTCACGACTGGATAATAAATGAGTGGTACTATCACACCTTTAGCCGTTATCGTGCAATAGAACGAGACTAATTTTTCAGGAGACTAAATTTACTTTCACTTCTGAATCGATGTTAGGTAAAGAATCATACCTTCGTGACTGGCACCCACACCAGCCGGTGCCGCTGCAGCAGCAGTTGTTGTGCTTTCTGTTGGAGCACCTATAAAAAGATATTCGCAACGAGTGTCAGCAATTTTGAGTTGACAGCATGATAAAGAACGAACAAAACCTTCTTCTCCATACGTGTGCCCTTCTATTAGGGAATTTTCGCAAAGCTCCCGAAACGCCAACGGGATAGGCGTTGGTGTTTCGGGGGCTTTGCGAAAACTCCGTATTGTCGATGGCGCCCGCACCTTTCCACTTCCTTCTCCATATGCGTTCCCCTCTTTTTATTTATGCCCCAACGCTTCTCTGAGCGTTTTTTTTACTCACCAAACACCCGCCTCAATACGCATAACCTTCATTTATCTGACACACACTCTATACTATTCCCTGCCCTCGTGCATATTTATTGGAAAAATTAAGTCCAAAAATGGAACAAAGGTTTTGGCATGAGTACTGTTCGGTAAGTGTAGCGGCTCTCCAAACAAGACAAAAAATGATGCTTGTTCAGCGAGCGCCTCGCCAAATATCCCAAGCCTATATCTTTAACAAAACACGTATCATAGGCCTAAACGTGTCTTACCAGGGGGCAGCGTGAAAACTTGCATATTTAGCTCATGGTGATAGGTGTAGCCATACTTCTCCAACCATTTCTTCATAGCTGCACCGGCAATTTCTTTGTCCCGCGACAGAGCCATGAAGTTGTTGTTAATGAAAATGCCGTTCGTCTCGAGGTACCCCATGCCGTAAGCATAAAGGTCACCAGAGTTCATCCATTCGAATGTGCCGACGTTCCCCTGCCCGACGAGAGCGCCATCTAATGTCAGGTACACCGTGCCGCTTGTGTAGTCGTACCGGTAGGCGCCGAAATGCCAGCCTGGACAACGAAACAAAGCATAAACACTTCAGTTTTCGCAACTACGTGTATACTGACAAGAAAATAAATTTGGTGGGTGTAAAGAAATCAGTGTCCCGGAAAAGAGTCTTATTCTATCTTTGATGACAAAAATATGGTGCGCATAGTCAAAGAAACCAATGACCGTACATATGGAACTTTGCAATGGAATCCACTGACTCTTTTTGAATTGAATCTCTTCCGTCACTCACCATTGGCGATAGAAACACTACCCTGTGTTTCATATTTCTTCGCGGGGGACCGGAACCACGCCGCGGACTTTCCGCCGCTGATCTTCATCCCGAAGACGGCCTGCGCCGGCCCTTGGCCTTCCCCTACTATGCGTAAGATGGCGCCATCTTTGCCAGCGTAGTGGAAATACGCCCCGACCGTGAACGCACGAATGCCCAGGCCAACATTGGCGTTCGTCACCATGAAGTTGTCCTTAAAGGTATTTGTGTTGATGAAGTAGTAGCCACCAAATCCCTCTTCCCGGAAAAAGTTGTGGTAGCGGGTTGGGATCGGTTTGTCTGAATCGAAATTGATGAATTAAACGCTGGTTGCCAAAAGAACTAACGTGATCTGATTCTGCTGAAAGTTTTTCCTCTGCCCAAAAGCCATTCGTAATGTTATCTTCATCCCTTTAACTCCGTAGAACCGGTTAAACCGTTTTCAAAGTGTAAACCTCACTATTAACTTTAACTAACAATCGGAAAAACATACAGTTACCTGTCGCAAACTTCTTCAGCTCCAAGAAGTTCATATGTCCGCCACTGCCTTGACTCTGTAAAACCCGTGACCGTTTTCAAGATGTAAACGTGAGCGCAAACGCAACGCAAGAAGGTTGCACACTCTAACGGAATGTAAAACGTCCACGTGAAATGCAATGTTTACAAAACCCCACTACAAGGTTGCAAAACCTAACGTAATGTAAAATGAAATGTTATTAACGAATTCTGACTACAAGCTTTACAGCATTTAAAAAAAATGGAGCAGCGGGCCTACCTATTTCATACTTCTTTGTCTCCAACAGTTTATTCAAGTCTACCCTGGCTTTGGCCTCGTCCATGAAGCTCATGATATCCGACGCAGCAATGGCAGCCGTAGATAGTAGCGTCCTCCGTCCCAGCAGGTCCATGTTACCATTTAACGTCAGTTTGAATGGGTCGTTGTTCACGATGCCGCATAACCTTCCATCTGTGGAGATGCCCATCATGCCATTCGTGCAGTTTATCCGGAGGCCAAGGAGACGCCAGCCTGGAACATACGTGGTCTGGTCACGAGGGTGTAGCCATCGTCATTGACTCGCTTTCGGCCAGCGCATAATTATAAGAACGGTAAACCGTGCGCTACCACCTTCTCCATACATGTTCCCTTCATTTTTATTCAAATGATACACAATTCACACCACCCCTTCTTCGGCCATACACATTCCCTTCCTTGGATTCATCTGACACGCAAATAGTATCACCCTTTCTCCATACACGTCCCCTTCTTTCTATTCATCGGAAAGGTACATACCTTTCTAAGCCCCAATAGCGGCCATACACCCCTCTTCCTTTTGCTCATCTGACTCAAAAACGTACTACCCCCTTCTCCAAACACTTTGCCATACTTTTACTCATTTTACACACAAGCGTACCACTGCCAACTCCGCCCGTACACTTTCCTATTTTAGAATTGCCGTCTCTCGAAAGTATACGCATGTAATTGCTTTGTGGTGTGCATTGGTAAATCCCAGCATAACCAGTGATTTTCAATATATTCCGCCTGTCGATACTTTATGACCAAAGAGTAAAAACAGCCTGAATCTCAGGATGACATTGATATAGACGGAATAGCAATTGGGCACTGCGAACTCACCTTTCGCGATGTCGTCCTTGCTCTGCACAGAGAACGTCTTCCCGTCGTCTGTCTTCACGGTCGCGCGCAGTTTCCCGCCCTTGATCTCCATCAACAACTGGCCCTCCTCGAACGTCTGCCCGTCCCCACGAATTCCTAAAATGGTACCCTCATGGCTCGCTAGCACCTTCGTGCGGGCGAACAGGGAGAGTTGGTCCTTGAAGTCGAGCTCAGAGGCGGGTACTCGGAAGCGCCCTCCTTCGCCGTCGGAGGGCCGAATGAAGATTTCACCACCGTCTGTCTTGGCCTTGATGATCTTTTGATCCTTGTTCTGTTTCTTCAGTACATTATCGTTGATGGCTTGGTAGATGTTGTTGCCGTCTGGAAAGAAAATTTGTGTACCTCAGTGCTTTGAGGCTTCAGCATACACTCGTAATACATATAGAAATGCATCCATCTTAAAGTTCTTTACTCTCGACAACAAGAGTGACCCCTCCCTCTCCAACGAAATTTCAAAAGAAATCGTCGATAAAATACGTTATTGCACTTCGTACTTCGTCGTACGAATAGATCTTTCGTAAGGCTTTTAACCTGCCTAATGACTATCATCTCATGGTAAAGAGCACCCGGAAATTGCAGGTCACTTACGATTAAGATAGCCTAAGGAGGGCCGCATATTCGGAATCACGGCATTCAAGTCCCCTTGCGCAGACGCGGCAATAACACCGCCGTTGTTTACCAATCTCACCGAGCCCACAGTCGCCATGACTCTGAGTTTGGCGATGGTGGCTTTGTCCGTGGGGGGCTTCAGGCCGGCTGGGATCTCTATCACAAGATTCTTCCTGTTATACGACCCCGAGGCGTGGACTTTGTCGAAGACTTGCAGCAGGTTCTTAAAGATCATGTCGGGGGTGGAGGCGGAGGCGGAGGCGGAAAACTTCAAACCTGAGAGAAAAAAAAGGATCACAAATTGAGTTCTGAGTGCATCGAGTCGGATCATTACATGCGTAAACGGGAGTTTACTAGCGTACACCAGATGTGGCCCGCTAATGACACCAATTCCCGTATTGGCAATGGCCATAGCATGCATGCATTGAGTTTGGGTTTACGCCGACGGTTAGTCGGTCTTTCGATATTTCTGGGCCCCAGCATGGCGTCATCATCGAGCACCACCTGAGCGTACACCGCGGCTGAAAGAGTGTGTTCAGACGTCACTACTTCGCCTCTTGGGATTTCTGTCCATTCTTATATACACGTTGAGGAAGTTGCCCGAGCATTTGTCCATTTTTAACACGGTCTGTAACATCTTCCTTCTATGCGAGATGAACGAGAGTGTGTTAAAAGTGATAAAGTTGAGAGAAAATAGAGCTGAGTAGATCAGGGACAATTTCGTTTTCAAATTGCAAAATTATAAAGTGAAGTACAGGAAAAGAAATTACGACGCATACAGTAGCCTCCCACCGGCCACCGTAATAACTTACCGGCTACCGTACTCTTGTACTTGGCGACATCAGCTTGGCTGTTGAATGCCAAATGCTCCGCCTTCCCATCCTGGTTCAATGCTACGTTCAGGTTCATCCCACCAGCGCCAAACCAGCAGGTATCCAACAAGTGATTGATGTGGAATCGCGCTGACTCGAACGAAACTTTGTCTGCGCTTGATACTCCGGAGCCGTCCAGCACCATAATCGTCGCACCGTCCCATTTTTCCTTCTTATCGTCTGAATTGTGAAAGAAACGATTCAAAAAGTTTAAAAGGACATCATTCCATCCTAGAGGGTGCTGAAGGCGGACTGAGTTACGAGTATCTGGTTGTAAATAGAAAGATTTGCCAAACGTCAACGTCTATGAGCGCCAAGCTCTTTCTTATAGGTGCTGAAACTTTCTATTGTATGTAGGGAAAGCCAAACGAATCAATCATCGCATCTTAGGAACTGCTTTCATTAAAAGGTTTTAAAAAACAGATATGGAAATACCAATAAAACTGTCCCGCACAAAACTTGGATGCGTCGCCCTCTAACGACTGCGTCCTAAATCATTTATAATATCCGTGCTCCCATGTCATCTGTTGCGGCAATTGTTGGAATAAGGCGCGGAATTATAAAAAGTGAGCGCTAAACAAGGAATAAGTGTCTACCTTCACGCACCTGTTTTAGCGTCAGCCATGTCGGCGACATTGGCCACTACCGCACTGGGGATCAGATCCAACCACATTCCTGCTGAACCTCCGTTGATGTAGATCGGAAAGCCGCCATTTGCAAAGAAACTGGCGTCGGATTTGATCTTTCCTAAGTTCTCTTGGTTCACCTTCGCAGCAAGCAAGAGTTCAGCCTTTGCCTTTTCTGCCTTTAAGGAGAAAAATGTTTTTTAGTAACTAGATTAAAGGTCTCGCTTGAAATTGAAATGTTGGAAACGAGAATTACGTCAACATTATTCATGGCACTCTAATAGTGCATTGCTTCATAGTACCATAAAGCGATAAACATAAAGGTCTCACTTTGAACTTCAGAACTTTTGTTAGGCTTTCGATTATTGTAAAGAACTATGGCAAATCTTAATGAATCATGTCCGCTTTAGTTTTGAATTAGAGATCGTGGTATGATCTAACGAATGACATTAGGCCCGTTTAAATACATCAATAAATGTCTGAGAAATCCTCCTTGAAAGAAACATTGCCAGCCCAAAAATGTCGCAAACTATCCTAATTCGTGACGTACTCACTGTTGAAAACTTGTCATATTGTTCCTTGATCAGCTTCAATATCTCCACAACCATAATCTTGGTTCCCTCATCATACATCATGCCGGAAATCTCGAGGATGTAACTCAGAGACTTTTCCTCATTCAGGTAGTGTCTGATTTGGACCTCATTTCCGATGTTGGTCACTAGATGGAGCTTTAATCCGTCGCCGCCGAGACTGCGTGTGTACAGATTGATGATGGCAAGACGCCTCACTTCTTCGAACTCTTGGCGGGAAGCTGCGCTGTCCAAGGTCAGGACTATGTCTTTCTTCTCGCGGATTTTGTTACCTACATGTAGAAATGATATAACAATTATACTGAGAGCTTTTATATTGAAAACAAATTGGGGGAAAAAAACCAAATAGCAAAATGTGGGCTATAGCTTCTTTTATTACATCCATACCTATCTTGACCTTTGTTCGCTTCTTACTTGGCAACCGATCCATCTTCGGGTTGCTTTCTCCTGAAAAAAACAATGGGATTCGTCAATCTGAAAGTAAGGCGGCGACCTGCCCAATGAAGTAAAATGGACGGCTAATAATCCATTTACAACTGTGCTGTGATGCAAACCTTTGCCGATGGGATTCGTCAAGCTGTAAGGTCCAATGAAGTCAAATGGACGGCTAACCATCAAACTGTACTGTGATGCAGACCTTTTTGAAGTGTCAATTTCCTGTTTCCAGTGCAGTTCAAAGTTAGGGCAATTTATTCTTTCAGGCGAAGTTACATTAGTGATGCAATGTATCAACAAACAATACAGTATCAAAACGACCGTTCTGCGCTCATAGAATTCAGCATCAATACTAAACATTCCATGTAGAAACTTAAAAATTCCGCATTAATAATTGATTTTTTATGAGTTTAAATTTACGACATACCTATGACGCACTTCTGTGCCTGGAACTCCCCAATCATTTTCGCGATGTTGTCCGGATCTTTCATCACCGACCTGTGCGCCTCGTTCCCCACGAAGTCTGCCAGGCGGTCCTGTCCTGGGGTTCCCGTACTAATGGCATAGATTTGAGCCTTGTCTTCCGGGGGGAGGATGTTAGCCAGATAATCCTTGTTCGCTTCCGCGTCGACGAATACGTAGATTATTTTGGTGCAATGGTCCGAGGAGGCGATGCCTGCAAAGTCAGTAAGATGTTCAGAAGGCTGCAGTAAAGCCCACAAAGAAAACTTGTGACTTTGGTTATCCCACTTATACTACTCATGTCCTTCTCAGTTTCGTCCGAATAGTATGCGAATCAAATTATTGAATGAATTTCAAATCTACTTACAGCACAGGGATACAATCAGCAGCAGAATAAGAAAGCCGCGTGTCGTCATCTTTCCGACCTCTAGGCTTGTCCTTAAAGATGACAACCTCCAAGCGTTACCCTAAAGAAAGAGAGCCATTCATTCGAACAATCATTTCTGGTTAAATTGTCTTTTTCCGCCATGCATGAGTTTAGTTGCGCGGGTAGTACATGTATTTCCTAGTTAAACCAGTTTTCGTTTATCACAAATTAGTATTACGAGGACGAAATCACAACCAAAATGCTGGGATAAGTCCACTTTAAGAAGATGAAATGTCCTGAGTCGGAACACGAAAATGATGTCAGACCCGAAGGACAGAGACAATGGCACAATCTTGTCCGAAGACAGGGACGCGTCTTGATACGTCAGAAGAAACATGTCGCAACCTCGCTGCTCGGTTTGATTTGAAACAGGGGAGTTAATTTTGAACCAAACTAAACCGTATAATATGGGATGGTCATTTAGGTCCAATAAGCTTGCAAGTAACTTTTTCACTCTATAAAACGATCTTACCCGCCAACGAATTTTGTGTTCCAAATACTTTGCTAGAGTCGTCCACAGATTATAGTAACGAAGATAGGTTACGAAGGGCTTTTTATCCTAAAAAAGCAGACTTAAACGAGCCTCCCAAATAGATGTGCCCCTGTCTGTCGCTTTCAGACCAACAACATGCATTGACCCGAAAAAGTGATCGATTACGCAGCCGTCCCGTATTTCAAGGGCGTTCACCACATGTGACTTCATCAGAAACTCGAATATATCGGGTTGCGGTGCTTTATTCAATTTTAAATGTACATGTATACTGCACTGTGTTTATTTCTTTTCAACTCCGCAATTAGAACTGCCCAATAAGTTCCCCATCGAGATTCCTTCCTCACTTAGGGTCGATTCACCTGTCTAATTATTGCACTACCTTTGGTTTTATCTCTTAAAGGAATCATGCGATATCAAGGGCATCCGCATCAATATGACGACATGCCTGTACATCTCCCTTTTAATATTTGTGATTTGCCACTGATTTGAAATTATTGAGTATCATTTTGTTTACTTCGAATATATTGGCCATATGATATGGTGGCATAAAAGCACCACATTGCGTCTAAATTTCAAGCACCCTTTTTAATGACTCAGTATTGATTTTTAATGCTTGTAATTCATAAATGAAACTGCTGTTCATTTTAGTAACTTACCCAATAAGCTTTTGATGAAATCAACCCAGTTTTTTTACGGTCAGCCATGCTGGAGGAGAGAACATTGATTTGTCGTGCCTGACTTCGACTTGACTGAAATAAATGTTTCCTTTTGTCTGCCCCCCCCCCCCGCATTGCAGGTGATGACGTCACGTGAAACCACTCTATCATCCTGAGATTCAGGTTTTTGATACTCCTACCTCGAATGAAATATCGAGAGGTGGAGTATATTGAAAACCACTGGTGCTAGGATGCCACGCTATTGGCTAACCATCCGCCAGATCGATAATGTCAGATTCTGTCAAGATCACCCAAGGACACTGTTTCTAGGTATGGGTCCAGATCACACAGGGACACCCCTCCTTCAATGACCACACCGACATATTGTCTTCATTCGTCCCGATCACATAGGGACACCCGTCTATAACACCCGTCCTTCTGTGACCAAACAGGCACATTGTCTCCACAGGCGTCCAGATCAC
The DNA here is from genome assembly GCF_910592395.1 of Lineus longissimus. Lineage (NCBI taxonomy): Eukaryota > Metazoa > Nemertea > Pilidiophora > Heteronemertea > Lineidae > Lineus > Lineus longissimus. The sequence goes on from NC_088317.1 coordinate 3,722,601, forward strand.
ACAGGGACACCCGTCCTTCAATGACCACACCGACATATTGGCTTCATTCGTCCAGATCACGAAGGGACACCCGTCTGTAACACCGGTCCTTCTGTGACCAAACAGGCACATTGTCTCCACAGGCGTCCAGATCACACAGGGACACCCGTCCTTCAATGACCACACCGACATATTGTCTTCATTCGTCCAGATCACGTAGGGACACCCGTCTATAACACCCGTCCGTCTGTGACCAAACAGGCACATTGTCTCCACAGGCGTCCAGATCACACAGGGACACCCGTCCTTCTGTGATCACACCGACGCATTGTCTATCTCTCTGCCTCTAGGTCACATGGCACCGTGCATGTCGGAGTCGATATACCATGCAGGGGCGTTGTCTCCATGCGTCCATATTGTATACTCTATACATGGAAATGTTCTCAAGCGTCGGGATTCACACAGGGACAGTCTTCATGCGTCCAGGTCACACAGCTCCTTGTCATAGGGCCAGTCACAGCCAGCTGCCTGTCACAACCACCTGCTTAGACAGTCACAACTAGCTGCTTGTCATTGAGACAGTCACAATCAGCAGCTTTTCATTGAGACAGTCACAATCAGCAGCGTTTCATAGACAGTCACAACCAGCGCCTTGTCATCGAGTCATTGACAACCACCTGCTTGTCACAGAGACAGTCACAGCGACTAATCAACAATTATGATAGCTTTTCAGAGGACCGATCCTCCTTTAATAATTTTGTTGGTCGAATAAATATTCATATTCATATTCATAATTACAGGTAAAGGTTGTCCAAAAGACACGACTTCCTTGTATCTTGCCAGTGATAAAATGTACAAGGAAACTAAAATTCCTCACCAGAGCTTTTATTTATGAACAGTAGCACAACATAATTCACATACTAGCCTACAAATTTAAAGGCATACAGCATTGTCTTCATTGTATTTTCTTGTGCTTCATGTAAATAGACACTACCGCTGAACAAATAGGGTACATCTATATTGGTGTACACAATGGAAATGCTGAAATTTATGTTGAATGTGTATTTACATGATTGAAAAATGTCAAATTCACTTTAAAATTACAATTTCAACAAAGCTGCAAAATACACTCATGCTCATCGATACATTAACACATTAACATGATTAATTTTATCAAAATGCATATCGTTACAGTAATAAGTTACTCAATAGATTTAGAATTGTGATGTACAGAGGAATTTCGCTGCCCTGACGATCGGAGTCCCGTAATGTTGAAAACCGGTGTGATGTAACCAATGGTCACCACCTGGTCTATTACACTAGCTGTCCAAAACAATGTCCTATAAAACCATAGCCAGCCAGGCTAGAATAAGAATCACTCCTCCATATGGTGTCACTTTCCTTACTTTTGTGTTTCCAGTCAGAGCATGATAATAACAACTCCCGCTAAAGAGCAACGTGCCGACGGAAAGTAACGATCCCACCTGTTGAGAAAGAAGACAAAATTACTTGATATGAGAGTTTTTAAAGAGAAATGTGCAGGGAACAAGAACATGGTCTTCAGTAATAATGAAACAGACTACCTCACTGGTGTCTATTTTAATTACAATTGAAATGAAAATTCAAATTACACCCTGCGAAGTACAAGCTAAATTATCATTCTTTTACCACAAAACGAATATCAGCAATTTTGCTTTGGGTGAAACTTACCAAGATTGGTCTCCTGCACATAGGACTTGCTAAGAGGGCAATGGTGTGGATATAATGGTATTTACTTCCTGTCTCATAGACCTGTATTAAGAATGAGAATTAGATAGTGAGCTATAATTACATATGTATTTGCTTAAGCATGTTTTAAACATCAGTGCAATTTTGCAGAGGTATGAGTTGAATCCTTGTGCCAATGAAGCACAGAACTGGTGACCTTTTAAAAGTCTTCAAGAACTGTGCTCAATCATCTCTGCACAGTTAGGCCTGATTATGTCTTATGAAATGCTAACTCACAATTTTCATCTTTGGTTCAGCAGTCTCATTAAAAGCTGGAATAAAATTGACCTCAAATAGTTAACTGAATTCTGTTGGTGGCAGAATGTTGAGCATGGATATCATATTTTGTCCTTGATCTAAAGCGAGCGGAGAAAGCTTTTTCTAATTTCTTTGGTGATGCACATACTTTTTCATCTGATCAATTTCATGGCTCATATATAAGGATCAGAGGCATGTTGTTTTCCTTATCATCAATCATTCGACATGAGGCTTATGACAGATGAGGTCGGATGAGCATTCTGTCTCGGCCAAGACAAGAGTGTAGCAGCTAAAACTTATTCTCGAATTTACGAGATAGATGGCGCCAGCATTTATTAATAGTAATACTTGTTTATTTGATATCATTTAAAAAAAGACAAATATAATTTTCAATTGATGAACACGTACCGTGTGCTCCATAAGCTCCCAAGACAACTGCACTGGCACCAGATAGGCCAGCAACTCGGACAAAGAACCTTGGGAGTTGTTGAACAGACATTTCTTTGACAATAACTGTTTCTATTTCTTTGACCGTTTGCCCGGGTGTTATACTTTTAAACACGTCGAATATATATTTTCCACCTGCTGTTACCAACTCAGTCATTGCTGACGAACTGTCATTGACGTCTAGAGGTCAAATGTGTGTTTGAAGCTTCTAAAAATCTAAAAATTAGTAAATAGTGATATAGGCGACTCAGCAATTACTTGTGGCGCCCTCTAGAAAAATAGAACTGATAATTGTTAGCACTCGGTGAATCTAAATGCACAAAAAATAATTGTATAAAGAGTACAAAACATCATCCTTATCTATTGCAAGAAAAGAATCCTCTTTAGTTTGTGGTGGTATGCCACATTTTTTAGGCAGGAATCTTGGATGTTTGATTTTGTTGATTTATCATAATCGGGTGTTTTGCTAACTCTGTATTGCAGTAATGGCGGCCAAAAAATTTACAATTTTCATGAAATTTGTCGATTTTCAACTTATAATTTAGCGTTTTACTGCTATCAAAAGATATAAATCCTGGTACCTAACGGTGCTTGATGATTGGTTAGTATACTATACATCAAAATAATCCACAAGAATTAAAAGATTAAGTGGACAAGTAAGAAAATATGGAGCATACATTTTGGTCCAGGTCGACCGGCTGAGAATCCTTAGAAGCCATAGGCATAGCTATCAAAACAACATCACATACATCGCTGTATCTACTGATTGTGCGGACAAGTCGTCTTGGCATTATGCAGAATTGAGGCAACAACAGGAGTAATTTCTCTGCTAGTCTATATCCATACTGTCCGCCGTGCCCGGCCATCGAAAAAACAAACGGGGAAAACACCATTGTTTGGGCTTGGTTGCCATTTGGCCCTTTGCCAGATACGCTGCGCCTGTAGGCCTACCGCTGAGGCGTTGTCTGGAGTCTGACCGTGGAAACCTATTGTAAATATGGTTGTTTTTCCCGGTAAAGAGCCTATTGCCTTTGATTGAGATGACATGATAAGGCAGCTAGGGTGCTGCACCCTGCTAAAACTTATTGTTAGCTGCCAAACAGGATCAAGGGTTGTCTTGATCATGATGTTGCTGTAAGGAGTAAAAGTTTGTCATACTTTATTTTTTTATCCTTTTAAAAGTCATATATATGAATCATGCCCTCAAAAGCTTTCCTTTTTTTCCAGCCTGGTGGTAAAAAGTGCTCGTGCTGTGGTGACGATCGTATTAGCTTTTTGGTGGAAGGATTCCAGACTATTGGTAGAAGGATTGTGATTCCAAAAGAGCTTCTGTCGGGAGAAGCATGTAAAAATGGCAGAAATCGAGATATCGGATATCTGCTACACAGCCGACAGTTTGGAGGGCGTTGTACAGGAGATGGATACTCAGAGTGACCAAACTGCTGCAGATATCATAAGTAGTGATGCTAATTGCGTCATTGTTGGGACTGCTGTCGACTCCTCAGAGACTGTAGTTTCAACGTCCAGTCAAAATTACGCAATTGAAGGCTTCATTGACTCTTCCGTTGCAATTGAGCACGTTAGTGATGTTCCTGTGAAGTATGAGTTGCCAGATGATGGCACCATCAGTGGACCCCAGTTTGCGATATTTGAGGGCACCCCAGAGGCTACAGTTACTACCAGTATTGCACAGCAAGCTCATACAGCCTATTCCTTAGATAACTTTACCGATTCTGGGGTCAAGGTTGAGCCCGTTGACCACAATGGACCCGTTCAGATCTTCAAGGAAGAACCTGATATGAGCAATCCTGTCTTTAGTGGTAAAATTGAAGTGGGCCTAGATGAGAATGCTCCACATACGGTCACCAACGGACGGTTTCAAGCCATACCTGTTACAGCCATATCTTCTATGGGTGGACATTTTGAGGTAATGGACAGTAATGCTGTTACTGGGGAAGAGTTTGGTGTCATACAGACTTCAGAGCCGAGCACAATCACTGAGGAACAATTCAGAGCAATGTTGCCAGAAGTTGTAAATCCAGCGTCTAGTGTAGCCAGTGAAGGACAATTTGCTGGCACGGAGGATCCAGGATCCAGGTCAGCTGTAGTTGAGAATCCTGTCGAAAAGGGAAATGGTGAAGAATTTATAGTTGTGACAAGTACTGCGGGCAATTTAAATCCTGAGGTGGTTGAAAGTGCTAACGGGCAAATGATTTCTGCTGAGCAGTTTGCAGCAGTCACAAGTGCCAGTACTCTTCCTGTGGACGATGGTCAGTTTCACGTCATTTCTGGTGAGCAGCTGGAGTCGATGCAGCAAGCAGCCAGCGAGGAGCAGATTACCACGCTCTCCACTCCAGAAGGTCTCATTAATGTTGTTCAGTCGTTGGGTGACGTCCAGTCAGTCGGTGACGGACAATTTACGTTAGTCACTCCGGATGGGTTATTATCCGTCGTAAATCCCGACAGTGAACAAACCGTTCCGACAGATGGACCCATCAATCTCACGACAGAGAATGGTATACAGTACGCGATCTTATCAACCCCTGAAGGACTGGTCAAAGTTGCTTTGAATGCACCGGAGGGAATTGCTGCTGGTGTGCTCGTTGCCGATGAAAATGGTCAACTTGTTCTGCAGAATGTTGCAGGCGATTTGGACACTGGTGGAGAAAATGCATTCATACAGTTGCCAGTTCAGTATGCGGACCAGCACGACCAAGCCTTGCTGCAGGCCAATGGGTTAGTGGTTGAGGAAACTGCGACGACGTCTGGGGGTCAGTTGCCCGTGACGAGCATGTATGCGGAGGCCGTGAGTGCAGGGACTGCTGCATCGTCGACAGGGGAGGCACTGGAGCAGCCACAACCACAGATCGAGCCGGAATGCTTTGAAATATATGTTGAGGTATGTTGAAAAGGAGCATGGTCCATTTCAGTTTGTCTGGTAATACACATGTATCAAGTAACTAGAAATTGATATTTCAAGGCAACAAAAGTACATGTAGTTCAGATGTTCACAAAAGTAATCTGTGCAGGGCCTGCTGCAGAATATTGGTGAATGAATTAATTCAGTCTTTTTACTTCAGGGTAACCAAGAGCACGTCATCTCCAACCCTCAAGAAGCAGGGATGGTCGAGGTGGTCTCCTACACTACAGAGACGGCAAAGGAGGTGGGCCAGCCTGGTCCAGCTGGTTACGCTCTCGATGTGACGGGTGATTCTGGGTCTGAGCCAGAGTTTGTAAGCGTTGGTGAGTATGCACTGCAGACCATTGCGATTGCGTCTTTTTGGCATGCATTGGCCTTCTCATGAAATGTACTAGTGACAGTGAGCTTTTGTAAGAAATCTGATCTGGGGCATTTGTTCATCTTGAACAATGTTGTGACAAAGCAAAAAAATTAAAATTAAATTTCAGGATTTTTTTTATTCTGGTCATTTTCATTCCTGAGCGTGTATATTGATATATTTTCTGCCCTTTTCAGAGCCTCCGTCCATCAAGGCATTTGATCAAAATGCTTGCGTCCTCTGTGGAAAGAAATTCCCTCTAAAGGAGGACCTCACCCTCCATCTTCGCCTCCACGCGAAAGAATCGGTCAAAACGTACGACTGCAGGTCATGTGACGCCAAGTTCTCGCGCTGTTGGCTGCTACGAAAACATATTCAGTCGAAGCATCCAGGTGGCGTTGATTCGAAGGCGTTCTGCGCGGAATGTGGTGAGGTGTTTGAAACGAAGGACAGGTTGTGCTCTCACATGTGGAAACTGCATAAAAGACGCAATGCGTTCCCATGTACTTGTTTAGATGAAGAATTCAATACGTCATTCTACCTCAAGCGACACGAGGGGTCAAAATACTGCGCTAGCGATGCCTTTTTCTGTAACAGTTGCAATGATGGGTTTGAATCCAAAGATGCGTTGAGCGCACACATGGATGAGGCTGATGACCGATTAGACCGGTCTGACATCAGTCACGAACTCCACATTTGCCATTTCTGTCGACGTGGGTTCACAAATGCTCGGGCCTTGACGAAGCACGTGGAGTCCCACAAGGAATCGGAGCAGGTAGTAGGTCTGACTTGCCACAAGTGCGGTGACCACTTCCATGACCATTCAGCGCTGACCGAGCACACACTGCGGACTCATGTCAAACGGAAACCCGCACCTGTCCCGATTCCTGATACTTACGAGGCTGAATACATGGAAAATGACACTGGGAGTCATGCCTGTAACATTTGTGGGGCGAGATTCGAAGTGTCGCGCAACCTCATGGAGCACTTAGATGCCCATATCATTGGCATCATAGACAGAGCTGGCAGGCGGGTAAAGTCGCCCCCCATGTTCACAACGAGCACTGGACCGAAACAATGTCCATATTGCAAAAAACTGTGCCACACGTTGAAGCGTTTCAATAATCATTATTGTGTCCGCCCGGGTACGGATGGACACTATCCGTGTCAGTACTGTACAAAGATCTTCACTAGTTTGAGTTCGGTTTATAGTCATTTAGCCTGGCATCGGCGGGAGGAACATCAGATGATCGCCCCTGGCTCGGAGTATCCAATTGAGGAAAGTGACAATGAAAGTAGCTCAGGCAGTAGCAGCGAGTCTGAGGAAGAGGCCAGCAGCGCGGGTGCGGCCGACACCATGTTCTACACAAATAAGAGAGGGGACTGTAAATGTAAAGTTTGTGGTCATAAATTCAGGAACACGTCGAGTTTACAGGTTCATATGGCAACGCATGAAAATGTCACAAAGCGGCAGCGAAATAAAGAGGAAGAAGCGTTTACGAAAAAACGACGAAGAGAAAAGGGGATCAATGAATGCGATTACTGTGATCGCACATTCTCAACTGTGGCTAGTTTGAATGCCCATATTGCATCGCACAAAAAGAGCAACGTTACTTCAGGAAAGAAGGGGTCCCCTGGTTCCAGTCGGTCTCGAAGTGTGAGTAAGAAATTGTACCGGAAGGACAACAGTATCTACAAATGCAGAGTCTGCGACAAAGTCTTCGTGAAATTTTTGAGTTTATGCGACCATTTGACGACGCATGAGGATGATCAAGATATTGGGTCGAATTCTGAATCTGAATCAGATGGTATGGTCATTGATTTCGACTCCGCTCTGTCGAATTTTGAAAAGAGAGAGAAGAGTTTTGCACGGACTGAGAAAGTGACGTATGTGAGGCGCTCTCCCGTACCGAGGGAGGCCTTCCACGAGTGCGACATTTGCGGCAAAGTTTACTCGCGTCTTCGTAGTTTGGCGAGTCATAAAAAAATGCACGGCAACAACGCGGATTTGTTCGCCTGTGTTAAATGTGGAGCTAAATTCTCGGCGCAAGAAGCATTGCTTGTACACAAGCAGAGTTGCCGTTATGAGAAGCAGTCGTGCTCCTGTGTGAAATGTGGCGGCAAGTTTCAGAATTTCGGAAAACTGAAAGATCATTTGCCAGTTTGTCTTGGCAATGTTAGTTAAATTTTCTCTGTCATGTACTCTGAAAGGAGACTTTGTGTTGTACACAAATATCTTAAATAGTTGATGCAGTGTAGGTTGATCCTGGCCATGAATCTAACAGGGATGAAACATGTTTCGGAAGAATTTCCGATTTTTCCCCTCCTGAAAACGCCTTAACATAGTGGCACAGTCAAGAAGAGAAGTGCAAAGTCCTGTGTTTTTTTTGTAAGAAATATTTTGTTGCAATTCATGACTTGCGACAATGTAGGATAACACTCTCCGGTTGGTCCCACATTGAGACTTATTTCAACAAATGTTACAGACCCTTAATGTTTGGTTAACACAGTTCCAGTGGTTGTCACTTGCCACGTGTCGCTTATGTATGTAAGAAGAAAGGTCATTTCCAAAGAGTGGGCTTAAAAGGATTCATATTTTCACGATCTGAATCAGCTTGCCTTCAAAAACTTTTAAGAATCATCAAATGTTCATATGTACATTTGTAATTAGTTCGTTTGTTTACAATGCATTTATTGTGTGAGTTGAGTTGACGAAGTTGTCACTGTTCCCTGGTATTGTTATGAGTTACTGTGGTTGGCAATGAAAAGACCATGGCTACTGGCCGTCTATAGGTTAAAATCACCATTCTATGGTGGAATGCTTTTGCATGCAAGTACCGCATCTGACGATGCGATGATGTTGTCATGTGCAATTGAGTGCGTCACTGCATGCTTTAAGTCATGACGGACTAGACCACTGATGCAGTCAATTGTAGCCTCAGAAATTGTCACTAAAATTGTTCATAGCGATGTGTTTCTAAAGTTAATGATTTTTTCTGTTGTCAAGATTAGTACACTATTGTTGTATTTGTACTGAATACATGACCATAATAATCAACATTACACACAAGGTCGCCCTCAGGTGGAAGCTAAATGAAATGTACATCACTTGGTATGGACTAATTGCCCCCATGTCCTGGACACCAGGCCACATCAACAAGATCTCATTTAAAGGCTGAAGACATGATTCTTTCCTACCAACCAGTGTTCCATTTCATTCACCTTCCACCTGCAGGGTTTCCGCCAGAGGGGGGGATGGGGGATTCATCCCCCCTAAAATATTTCAAGGGGGGATATCCCCCCCTTAATTTTGAGCACTAAAGTTTGTTTTACTGTCAAATGAGTAATTTTCATGATTTGATATGTAAAATAAGAGCATTTGGGAGCCAATTGTAGCGGTTTTAGGGCCAAAAAACGTCTCAGGAGGGGTCATATACCTTTTTTAAGAAAAACCAAAATTTTTTTGCTCCCCTCAAATTTAATCTTGGCGGAAACCCTGACCTTCGTGCGAGCTTGTGGGGAATGTTGATTGTGATGGTCAAATCCAAGTATTGACCTGTACTTGATGTTGTATGATACTTCTGAATCTGTAATCGTTTGTCAATATAATAGACCTACCTTCCTTACTGACCCACCTACATCTACCTCTGGTTCAGACGTCATGAAATCAAGTAGGAAGCATAGCTTTATTCAGCTAGACTGTCATTGCGTATACTGATCCTCAATACATGTAACTTATAAAAGACATATTTAAAATGATGTAACTGAAAGTCATCAACAAGTTCTAATAACTAGCGTTATCCTAATATGAAATACATGTGTGTAAATAGTGTAAGATATGGGTGTGTGTACATGTAGTATTTTAGATTAATCTGGAATTGTAGAAGTGTTTTTCAGATATTGTTATAGTTTACAAATGTACGAAGATTCTGTGGAATGAGGGGCCATTCACAGTGTATGCATGAAAACCCCAATTTTCAGACTAGGAGAGGGGCTACCCTATGTGCAGGTGGGACCGAAATTCTCAGATGCCCTTCTCTCACTCATGCGCACATACTGGAACCCAGCAATTCTTTATGACAACATCTATTTGCTGTTGCCTGCCAGAACTTAACATAACATGCGTGTACATTATGTGAAACAGCGGGGACCGTAATGCGGGATGTATCGATGAGTAGTGTGACATTTTGCAAATTAGGTCAGAGTGCAAAATCCGCATGAATTGTTTGGGTTACATTACTTTATCAGTGCTCCCTTACGTGTTACATGTGTTATCTGATTGTAGTCTGTTTGGTTTTGTAAATCTGGCTGTATGTAAAACACGAATTTGTTGAAAAAGAGTCTCTTTAAGGGATACTCTGTTCGTAATAACTGGTGGTCCAGGAAAATAGAAATGCAGTTATACACAATTGCTGTCTTGCATGCCTCGTGGCTGAAACTTGGCATCTAGAGTATTTGTATATCTCTGCACAATGGCAATGTTGAAATTTATATTCCTTGCGTGTTAAAAATTAACTGGGTTGATGTTCACAACAGTTGAACATCGATTTGAAAACAACTCAATACTCAATTTGATTGGTGTGCTAAAAATATTTTGAATGACAAAATATGCATGTGTAATTGGACCTTAGATATTTAAAGAATTATGAGAAAAGTGTATTGTATATACATGCAAAAGTAGGCCAGCAATTTTGTTACAGCTAATACCAGGCCCTTGTCGTGTAAAACAAGTTAGACCCTAACTTGGCGTTCACTTTAACATGATGTAAAGTCTAATTTGCTAACTGAGGGAGATGACAGCACCATCAAATTAAAGTCAACGCCAACATAATGATTCACTTGTTTTCAATAACCAGGCCTAGATAAATCAATATTTAAATAAGTTTGATTGGCAATACATATCATATCCTGTCATTAGCTTAAGTAGTTGTGCTTGTAGGCCTATAATACAGTGCTGCCAACCCATCAGTGCTTTCAGTAGTCCTGCAATTTGTCAAAATGTGTCAAATATGTACTGAAAGTTACTAAAAATTTCCTTCAATTATCCATTTTGAGTACTGAAGACTTGCAAAAGTACTGAGAAGTACAAATATTTCGGTCGAAATTTTGAAAAAAGGCAACATTTTGGGAATGGCCCCTGATACACCTCCCACATACAGGGTTGGCAACTCTACTAACAGTTTGTAATTTTGTAATTTCTTTTCTTAATACTGAGTAAACCAGATCCTAAAAACTGTGAAATGTATTTAGAGAGTAAATCTTGGCTGGTAATCTACGACTGGAGTACAGAAATACAATTGGTGTGGTTTAGCAAGCTTACGTTTTATGTTGACGAGTGTGGGTGGCTATGTCATGACGTCAAAATTGGCAAATATGCCATCTTTTGACGTGAGGATTCCCATGCAGTTCAAAATGCTGTTGATTTATCTCTCAAGTTTGGTCAGTTTTCAAAGCTTTCTTGTTGAACATGTTGACGTATAACCTCAGATAGGAAATGAACCAATATATCGCTGTGGTAAATTCTAAGCTGTCCACTGTTGACAAAGGTTGAAGTTTGAGCTTTGAAAATGTGAGCTTGTAAAACCTCACTGATACATCATATTCGAACAATGACTAATTATTTGGAAGAACTTTTACTATAGTCGACACTTTTCTGGGACACCCTGTACTTGTATATAAAGGCGTTTCGTTTTTGTTGTAGATTGTGGTCTTTGTATATTTTGCTAATCATCGAATTATAATCTGCAATAAAAATAAGTTTTGATAACATAATTATGTTTTTTTAACAATATATACTTCATGCGCTCTATGTCAGACATCTGCGTCTTCAAATTCTTGAGGCAGAAGAGGCATATCTGATTGTGAAGGTTTCTGCTTGTGATTTGGTTTCTTATTTGCCCATTTCTGAAGACAAATTCGACTAGAACTAGCCCCAAAATGGTCCCTGCCAGGGACACAGAATTTGGCACAAAAAGGGGACAATGTCTCTCCATGTCCTGGCATTGTGACACTGTCTTTGTCCAACTCCAACATAGTCACAATCCCTTTTGAACCCAACTCTCCCAGGGAAAGCGAACTTCGCAAATTCACAATTGCTTGATAACCAACCTAACTACGACAAAGTCACAATCCCAACTGGACTCCCTCGGAAACCAATCACTTAGGAGCCCAACTCGGACTAAGTCACAGTCCCCAGGGAACCCAAATCGGACAAAGTCACAATCCCTTGTTAACCCAGCTTGGACAAGGGACTGTGGTGGTGTACAGGCTATGGTCACTGACCACTGGTCATGATGTCCCTGGTTTGGTCCACACTGTCCGCACTTGACTCTAGGCCTAGACCCGAGGCATCTTCTTATTGTCCACTGCAGACAAAGTCACAATCTCTTGGCAATCCATTCAAACTATTTGAAAAAATCAACTTTTCGGCACAGCACCACGACCATCATCTGTAGAAAAACAGTGTCGCCAAATCGATATGCCTATTACATACGGAAAGGGATGTCCAGACTATCATGATTTGCCCACTCCCGTGAGACATGGAGGATATCTGCTGACAGCTGTAAGTGTTTATGTCCTTGCAACATTGTCACGACGCCAAGTCCTGCATTGGCAATGCCAGGGGGAAATGACGTACATGGAGACATAACGTATGCGTCATTGTCCTCTTGGCACAATCTTATTGTCCTCTATGGACCAAGTCGGAAAACTGTTTAAGACATAATTGACTGCCCAGGGTGGATGTCTGACTTATTCCAAACCTGGATACTATCGTGTTGTCCAACTTGGGCAAAGTCACAATCTTTTCGCAAAGCCATTCCCAGGCGGATATCTGACTGGGTGGGGACTGTTCAACAGCTGTACAGAGCTGGCGCAAAGACACTCTGTCTTTCTATGCCTATCACCCGAGGACAGGGATGTCCAGACCTTTGCCACCATCGTGATCTGCCCAGACCTTGGCATGTTCTTCTCGTCCAATGAAGATTCCAATGCAGTCCATTCCGTCATCCTGACCGTCTTTCCTTCATGGCGACAGGACGAGGCCGGTCCTCTACGTCCAAAGTGTAGTCCAACGCGGACCCATTGGTAACCGCGAAAAAATGTTTTGAGACATCACTGACTGTCAATGTCTGACTGCTTTGTGTCCATACCATTGCAACATTTTTTCGATATGCCAAGAACTTGGCACTGTCCTATATTGTCTAACACCGACAAAGCCACGATCTCTTGGAAAACAATCCCTAATTGGCAAGAAGGATGACCGATTGGGTGGGACTTTTTGACAATATGTCTGCTGTCCAGACTAGGGCACAGTGCATGCACAACATCAATCATCACATCCACGTCTCCGACTCTTAAGGACACCATGTATACCATCAAGGGACAAACGTCTCATGGCTTTATAAAACAAATATAAATTTTGTAGGGACACCCTGTGCACGAAACAGCACAATCATTGGACAGATTCCTTGCGGTTGTGCTGTCGAGGACGAATAATGGACACTGTACAAAACAACACCTTCTTATACCAATCTTCCCCTAGTTGTGATCAAGATATGAGGTTAGTGTTTTGATGCCCCCTGTACAAGAGACAACAGGATGAGACAAACTGTTCGTGGATGTGCTGAAGACGAATGCGAATACTTTTTGGACACCCGGTGCATATAGTAAATGAAAACAAGATTTTGTCCAAACACGGCGGCGACCTGAAACAAGATCCCTACGGCCGCCGCGTCCTGAAACAAGATTTTCTTGGTCCTTGACGTCAGTGTTTTCTTGGTTTTTCCTTATCTCAACCCAGTACCATACCACACATTCTATTCGCACGGGAGAAAAACCACTGGCGGCAAGACTGCACCGGAGTCACGAAGCTATACGCCGAAACAAATGGTGGACTGTATTCCTACGGGAGAAAAAACACTGCAGTTTTAGGCTACCCTCTTTGTGCCCTCAAATTACGAAAGAGAACATTATCTTCGTGGTTATTGTATTCATACTGGAGAAAGACCATCTACCATGGAAGGGCGGGATAATTCAAATGGAAAATGCTCCCTTCTTGTTCTCAGAGTACTTTCATCTCTCGCAGCAAACCTGCCCGGCCGTATATGACCAGCAGCGAACTATATGATATATGCGTTTGACGAAAAACCTACCTATACAGCAATCTAGTTAAGCTTTAACCGAGGTCTGCTATTGGAGTACATGTAATTGTATATGAGAGAATGCATGCAGTGACCCTCCCGTTTGCGACTGATGTGGGGATTCTGTCTGTCACAACCACGCACGAAGACAATGTCACCGCCATGCAATACAAAAACAGACCGTCCAATAGCCATGCATGGAGACATCACAACCACTAGACTACGACGTATGAACAATAGGCAATCATATGATCACAGACTGTGCAACAGTGATATTATGGAGAGTTGTCTGAAGACACTGTAGTAATGTCACAACCTCGCGATCGTCTGTCTTATAGGACTGAGTTTAAAGGACGTCATTGCAATGGGGGTGCCTGGGTCACTACCAGCGTTGCTTGCTACAGTATGTGAAAGTGTACTGTATGAAGACCATACAGGTATCACTGATTGTGACATTGAGGAAAACCCAAGAAAATCTTGTTCCTGGACGTGGCGAGTGTAGCAATCTTGTTCCAGGTCGCCGCTGCGTTTGGAACAAAATCTTGTTCCATTTGTTACTTATGATGGTGTTCTTCCTATACAGGGCGTCCCAAAACAACCCATATTCGTCTTCAGCACAACACCAATAAGTCTGTTCCATGATTGTGCCATTTCCTGTACAGGGTGTCCCAACAAACTTGATATCTGTCTTCAGCACAACCCTGAAGCGGTTCTCACACATCCTGCTGTCTTAGGTACAGGGTGCATCAAAATAAATTGAGTTCAGGACAAAGTTTTGAACTTTTCCACTCACATACAACAAAACAGAAGGAATTTTGCAAATAATCTTTGTTCTAAAATTTCAATCAATTATACACATGATGCATATAAGGCATATGTACAAGATATCACATTTCAATTATGACTTCTTCTTATTCTCAAGTTGCAGTAGCCATTCCTGATTCCCAAATATCCTCATCCACAACAGACCTATCCTCAATAACCAAATCACCACTGTTTACATTATTGTCAAGTTCTTCCTTATTCTCTTCATTACCGTCTCTCTTGATCTCACCAACCTTGTCTTCATCAACTCGCACTGGTTCAATTTCTGAAATCTTATCACTGTTCACAGTTTCAGCTTTCTGTCCGATACCAAAGAAGTTATTGTTCACGATGTAACGTACACACTGCAAGATGACGTTCCTCTCGTGTCTGATATCCGAGGCAAGCAACTGAAAAAGATGATCAGAAAAGATGATAAAATGCAGATAAGCCATCTCATAAAACAGTCACAATCCCGGAAGACATTTTTCAGTCACAATCCCGGAAGACATTTTTTAAAACAGAAAACAGCCATTTTTTTCTTCCTTTTCACTAACTCCTTTTGTTCATAAACTTATTTAACAGATTGAGAATAAAGTCCATTGACTCTAGGGGCACATGTGGAGCAAATAAACCAGGCAGAATACATTTTAAACACTAACCTTTTCAAGCAGTGTTGACGTCTGGGCTTTCTTCCAAGCAGGCTGTGGTCTGTTATTTCGATTATCACGATTCTTCCGACCAGAACGATTACGCTTTGGTGGCCATTGTCGAGGCATTGGCATTTCCTCCGTCACTCTTGGTTTGGGTGGAGATTTATCAGGTTGACTATGAGGCCAGGCTGAAAAGAATATCAGAGGTTTTAAGCACAGCACAATAAAGAGAAAACAGGCATACCTTCCGTGCACAAAGATTCAAAATTAGGCTTTCACTTACACTGTAAACTACTTGTATCTCTAGATGCTGGCAAATTTCCAGGTGAACTTTTGACGCCAGATTTTTCAAGTGTGTTTACTTTCACCAGTGGTTCTTCTTCCTCGCTATTGCTGTCCGTCACATCCCCGTACGAGGAGATCAACGACCCCAAGCCTCCACACAGCTGTAATTTCTTCGCGGGGACATCACGAGGTTTGTCCTCATCTGAAAGAACAGGGTTCAAGGTCAATGATAAACTGAGAACACAGATCACAAAACGATGTTTTAAAATGTCATTTCTTAGCAGGATATAACTAAATTAAAGGCCTCTGCTGTTCATTAAAAATTTGACATTTGAAATCGAATCGAATAAAACTTTACCCGAGGCTTTTTTCTCCTCCAATACATATGATAACGGGTCCAGTGCAGGATCATGTGGCTTCACTTCCACTGGATTTTGGCCCTGTCCATCAGTTTTTATTTTCTTTTGTTCCGGCCCTGAATTCTGCCAATGGTGCGAGTCATTACGATCATTCCACTGTCTTTTGTTGCCGTGGCGATCATTCCTTCCACCTCGTCCACGGCCGCCACCCCGTCCCCGACCTCTTCCTCCACCCCTCATCTTACTGTAAAAACAAAAATGTCCGAATGTGTACTTGCACACAGAAGAAAGTTTCTATCACAAATATCTTTTGAGCTATGTTCTGCATATGAAGAGTTTAGATGGAAAAGTCAGCAAATCATCTTGAGGTCTTTTCTAGTATCGCAATCTATTTTTCCTGCTGTGACTGTAATGCTTTTTGCAATGTCTCTTTGTTTGTTTTGGTTCCTCAGCTGTAATCTCTGAGGGCCAGGATAAGGCTGCAGCTAACTTCGGATAATCAAGGGGACAGCTTTCAGTCCAATTTCAGGCCTACTGGCTTTGTCAAGGGGCATACACCCATATGGTAGGTCTGCAGAATCCTTGTATAATTTTGCAAACTATTCACCTAGTGTCCGCTCAAAAAGATTACCGATTAAGCGGTCAACTTACCCAAACTGTTTAGTTTCAATCACTTCTCCTCTTGAGTGCTGAGAATCTCGCACCAATTTCTTCTTGGCAATATTATCAGCTGTTGGGAAATTCCTGAAAAATAGTTACAAATCAACAAGCTGAAAATCAGTTATGTTTTACATTACCAAATGTTCGTCGATCTGAAGTCACTGCCTTGAAAGTGTTTTTAAAGCAATTAAAAACTTAACTTGAATTGAAGGGGTGAGACTAGCTCAAGACCATGACTTACTTTTTTCTTTCATCCCTCCATTTCTGGATGTCTTCAGCTGACTCCAAGGACCAGATCTTCTTTGCCAAACCTGTACGATGTTGCTGAAATAGGGTAGAATTGAGTTGAGATCGCTGGGATGGAAGTAACATCAATTTCACCCAAAGATCACTATAGAGCCTATGGAGAGACTGCTTTCAAATGGAGAGAATCTCATACGGGACTCAAAATAAAAGAATACTGGGGACCCTCGGGCATAAAATGGCATGTCATTTGAATACTTACAAAGTCATAGTGTAGCTTGACCAGTTTTGGGGAGGCAACATATGTACATTTCTCCACATCGCACTGAAAAAAGGATGAGCAAGATATGAAAATAGATAAATTGAGATTTTTTAAGGCTAGAACCACAGAAGTGGTATCAGTTCCTTAAGCAGGTCGTACAGTTTTACAATACAGGGTGATTGTTCATTCTTTTCAACGAGAACTGCATAGATTACTCAGTTTGATATAACATTTTAAAGGGATTCTATAGACAGCAGCTAAGTAGACAGATAAAAGTTACACAAAATGGCCAATAGGGGTCTCCCACATCTTACAGTAGGTCAAAACTATTCACGCTTGTACGCGGAACATATTCAATGGTGAATCAAACATGACCCATCACCCTTACTGCGCATATAATCTATCCAAAGATGGCCAATTTAACCCTCGGCTCCTCCCTATTTAGTCCCTTTTTAACAAGTAACCAACCTCAACATGTTGATCTACATGTTCTTTAAACTTGTCCTCCATCTTGTAACCACGATCACACACATCGCAGTAAAATGCGTTGTTTTCTGGAAGATCTTTCTTATTCACCTTCTCTGTTTTCTGCTTCTGAAAAGGGGGAGTTACAGATATGAAATTTCCATTCTAGATAGGTTTTGCAAGAATCTATAGTTATTTCATATCAGTCTACAGTTGTAAGAAGTGAGGAATTGTGACAAATATGTCTATTTATAAATCTACTGATTCACTGAACATTCACCTTCTGTCCGTTATTGTTGTTGCCATGGTGACCTCTACCTCTACCTCTGCCCCTCCCTCTTGGTCCACCTCTTGAATGCGCTGGCCCGGAAGATGGACAGCCTGGAATGGAACAAATATATTTTCTGATGAGCTAAAGTAGCTTTCAATATGTAAGTCTACTTGATCTGCTTTGATCCCTGGATTTTCATACTACACAAAAAAAATCTCCACACATTTCGATTGCACGCTTCTGTATTGTTTGGCGTTTGGTTTGTCTTTGTTGAACATGTCTAGTCATGTAGGCTATCTAGCAATACGCTTCGGTGATGTCAGTGATGACGATTTCATTCGATTTGATGTCAGATGTGGCTCGTAGAAATACGTTTTGTTACAGTTCTCACCAAATTCTTCATATCTACAATCAGGTACTGGATGGAAAGGTGAAGGACCTCCAGGTGGCCCACCAGGGAATGGGTAACCGCCTCGAAAATTGAATCCTCCACCACGCCCACCTCGTGGTCCAGGCCAAAATCCTCTACCATTACCAAAGTCTGGTGGAGGTGGTCGTTGTCCACCCGGTATGCCGCGATACATTACAGTTTAAGTTGCTTTTAACAACACAGAAATGATCACAAGGTATTCATAAAATAGTCGGAGGGGTTTTTGAAAGAATCTTTGGGATATTTTAGGAGAAAACAGTGTTTATTTCGTGACAAAATCGAGCGAATATTTTCCACGTGCGATTGTTGACATGATGTTGTGGTCGTCGTTGTCAAATTCCTACTGGGCCGACTGTGCTACCGTCTTCGGCCGTAGTCCGATATGGCGTTTCACGACGGAAGGTAGAACACAGTCACGGCTGCTCCTGGCCGATTTGACATTAAAGTTGGGTGAGAAAATGGTCTATAGTCCCGGTGTAACAGTAACAAATATCCCCCTGGAAAAAGTGCCCGGCCCTATTGTATTCTGCAATATGGTTCTATAGAAACTCTGACCGTCAATAGCTCAGAGATTGAAGCGCATAATAGAATCCTTTGTTTCCCGGGCATTCTATCCTAGGACATTTTAAACTTCTACACCGGTCTGGTACCGTCTTATTGACCATATTGGGTCTTGGCCTACTTAGCTTTGTTGACATTCCATATATAGAGCTATAGGCCTACCATACCATAAATAAATGTTTACACACGGTAACTAGAAGATCAATAGCTTTTCTATCTAACAGAATACGGTGTTTGATACTAAAAGCAGTTCAGTGTACGGTTTAAATTCACGTGGATTGTAGCATTGGAAATTATCATGATATAATGCGACGTTTAAAGTCAGAATTTCACATGGAATCCTTATATAAGGATACGGATTTTCAATAATAGAGGACGTCGAGGTAAGGTTTATTATGATTACAGTGCCATGGCCCAGTGTCATGGCGATGACGACGATGATGAAGAACATTTTAAAATCAACGTTTGTATGCATTAATGCGATCGACCAGCTATTTCTACACTGTAGGGCTACCATTGTACTGGGGCTAAAATTGTACCACTTAGACTAGCTTAGTAGCAAGGCCTAGCTAAAAACTCTGCAGATGAACTGTAAATCCCTAAACACATCACGGTTCAAATTTTACCCCTATTAACCCTATAGCCTTCAACATGCGTCGTAAAATCATTCCCAATCTGTAACGATACTGTCATTTTCATGAACTGCATTGATTGGTTTCCTAGGCGACAAAACCCGGGCGACGAATCGATACAATTGTATCGGCGGGAAAACCAGTAGTGAAATACAGTAGTTGCGTGGCGCCCGTTATAGGCTGACACTCCTATAACAATGGTTGGAAGAGATGTGTTATATATGAGATGGCGAACGACTGGCGCTTTAACATCGCCACAGATATCAACCCCCCCCCCCCCCCCGACATATGTACGTCTAAGTTTTTCAAATCTACAATTTACATGTATTGTGAATAGTAGTAATTTGTCCTCCTCACTGAACGTCTAGTTCTTTCTACTCGATGCGCTAATCAACTACTAAGTAAGATGATATAACATCCTTCATTGCTTCAGATAACAGCATGCCAACCCCGAAGCCGTCCCCTCAGCAGTCGGACCCCGTCAGGTCCATGCAGGAGTCCAATGCCTTTCTCAGGGGGTACCTCAGTCGAATCGAGGCTGTCAAAGAGAACCAGACATTGGAACAACTCTACAGGGACCTCGATGTCCAGTTGACAAAATCCGCATCAGCATCGCGTCTGGCGCGAGCATATGCGGACAAACTGGTCTCAGCTTCGCAAGAAAGTGCGGCCATCTTGGAATCTATATCCGCTGCCATGAAAAAGAGGATTGAAGGTTTGCGGCCTAAAGAGGAGAAGGAGAATGGGAAGCAGACGACGGAGGTGACGTCTGCGCGCGACGCAAATGGTGGGTCGGAGAAGACGGAGAGGCCAGGGGCGAAACCGGGTGTGGTCGGCAAAGGCAGAGGTAAGCTCAATAAACTTACCATCTGGCCTCCAAAGAAAGATTGCTTTGGGTCTGAGGTTGTCTTTTCCAAAACGTTAGGCGAAGACAAAGACAAGTTCACATCGCCTACCTAAATAAATTACCTTGTGCGGGTGTATCATTTCGACACTGGCAAGCAGATATACATTTATGTCTAGGACTTGAATACAAATTTTTCTAACTAGACACCCGGCGTACGTCGCACTCCTTATGACACATTCTGTTCTCTCTTACCACAATAATAGGCAAATCACCTGTCTCCAAAACTCCCAACCGGACCCCAAGACAGCCCACGAAACCAAAAGCCAAACTGACTGAGCGGGACATCTCCAATGCCACGACTACTCTATCACTGTACGAACTTCTGATCAAATGCTCTAACAATGTCGACGAGCAGATGAAGACCATCCTCCAGGACGTTGTGGACACAGCGGCTGATGCTGCCAAGGCGGTGTCAGGGCTTCAGACGGCGGCAGGATTAGAGGTAAGGGCATCGACAGGGTAAACAC
Organism: Lineus longissimus; assembly: GCF_910592395.1. Classification (NCBI taxonomy): domain Eukaryota; kingdom Metazoa; phylum Nemertea; class Pilidiophora; order Heteronemertea; family Lineidae; genus Lineus; species Lineus longissimus. Next base: position 3,743,470 of record NC_088317.1, read on the forward strand.
CATGGAAACACATTCTGCGGTTTTTGTTTCAGTTAGCATGACATTGGCACCACCAAGTTACAGAGACCGATGCTGCCAAGGCAGGATGACAGGGCTGCGAACAGACAGGCAGACCAATCCAATCAACTTAGATACTTCACAGGTCCACCCGTTGGTCTCAAATTGAACTTATCCGGGCATATTTTGGTTGTGACTTTGTACGTACCATTTCGCTCCAGAGACGGAAGGGGTAACGAAGTAAGGTGTAGTCCATATAGAGGCGACGTGGTACGTCCTTTCAGAATATCTAACTCCGTTCGACAGAACATTGACCAACGAATATGGTCGACTTTAGGAAGTCAGCAGTTACGATAACCGTTTTATCATTCTCACGAAGGTATTGAAACAAAAAGTCGTCCGAGACATGCCGGATATCGAAGCCCTGTACCGGAAGCAGTATGAAGCCATGAAATCGGAGGCAAACACCGTAGCCAAGCAACAACAGGATGAAGAGGAACAGAAAAGAAAGTTGGAACAAGAGAGAAAAGACCTTTTGGAGAGACAACGGCTTCATGAGGAGGAAATTCAACGGTGTGTACCCTTATTTCGTCGTCTTCTCCTGCACATCCATCTCCCTCTCCGCACCCTTTCTGCTTCTTCATCTTCTCTATCTATTTCTTTCATTTCTTCTCCCACTCCCTCCTCTTCCTAATTTTTGATCTTCTCTTCCTCCTTATTTCTTTCGCATGTTGCACCTGTAGACCGTTGTTGCGTGCTTGCACAGATGCATACCAATTGCGGTGGTTGACTTAATGACTTCGTCAGGCAGAAGGAGCCTATCAAAAGCTACTCATGCCACAAGAATACTGTACCAGTGTTGGGTAGCGAACCCACATTGTCCGAATTACTGGACCAAGTCACCTAGGACTATACTTGAAGGTCTCGCAAAGTTGTGCCTGCAAAATGGTTTTCAGTTATTTTTTCTAGTCATTAGAAAAGAATCCACTCGCTTGTGATTTCAGACGCGCTCACGAAGAAGCGCAGCGACGAATCAAAGAAGAATTGGACAAAATTAAGAAAGAGGCGATGTCGGCTGACGAGAAGGTCAGGGAGGAAGAACGGGAGAAAATCAGACAGGAGGAACGAGAGAAGAGACGAATTGAAGAGGAGGAGGCGAAAAAGGCTACGGCGGAGAAGAAAAAGTTAGAAGAGGTAAGCAACGAATCAACCTATTTCATGTGTGAGCAAATGAGGAGGAGCGAATGTGCATGGGCGTAGCTCCCCCTCCCAGGAGTCACATGATCTTGGTCGAAAATTTTCAAAAAGTGTCATTTTCAAATTCAATTTCAGATGCAAAAAGAGATCGAGGCAAAGAAGAAGGTCGATGCGGCGGAACGGGATCGACAGAGGAAGATAGATGACGAGAAGAGGATTAAAGAAGAGGCAGAAAGTTTAAAGAGGAATTCTGAACTCTGGCCGTTTTTCATGTAAGTTTGATTTGGAATTCTATCCAAAACTAATTCCTACTATGTACTGAACTTTCTAAGGTGGTGCTGAATACAAACTCTCACAAAGGACAAAGCTTTCTATGCTTCTAGAAAAACTTGGCCATTGCCTATACCCCTCCAAGGTTTTCCCCGCCAGGCAGGACGACAACCATGTTACACTCGTGACGGTTTCACCGATTCTTGTTGCCTCCTTTTAGATATCCCAAAGACAAAATGGATCACGATGATGGTGTAGCCTGTATCATCCGATCCTACCCTTCCAAGGTTGTGCCAGTCAGGCAGGAAGACATCAGAGTTACAGTCGTATCAGATGATGAATACACCAAAATGACGAGGAATACGTTCGAGGCGGAGGAAGGAGAAGAACTGTGTAGTAGCGTTATCAAAGTAGAGTCAAAGAAAGGCAACTTGAAATTTGAGGTAGGATTGGTTTGTTGGCCAGCGAGTGAAACGATGAAGTGATTGCGACATTCCCTTTCGGCAAATTCGTGTCAAAAGCAAGATCGTGTCTTCGTAATGCGAGAGCTGTGCTCTGACGCAACTTGATACGCAGGGACGGTTTCAGTGCAGATTAAGATTAGCAATTTCCAAATCCACCATCTCTTATTTTTCAAGGTGCCGGCCCGTATCGCCATTCCTTGTATTTGCTCAGCAGACGACAAGTACTACAGCCTCGTACTCAATGTTCTGGACGAGCATGGAATCTGGAATGACTGTGTCGGAGTTGAAACGAAGTTTACAGATTTCGAGGTAAGATCCCTTCTTCATGTATTCCTTGTGTACTTGTTGAAGACAAGGTTGCCCAATGTGGGGATGCATGAAGTACACAGAATCCGATTCTTATTCCTAAATGTGGACCCTGGTGCGAATTGGAAAATGAACAATCTGTCTTTTCTTCTTTAGGGCGTTCGTTTCCTCGAGACTAACTTGTCGAGACTTGCTCCAAAGCTTTGTATAGTGGTCGTATCCCGTCTGAAGAAGGATGATCGCCGGCTCGCTCATATTGGGGGAACTCTCGCCTCAAATGTCGTCGAAGGAGTCAGTCTCATGTTCCCGAAAGGTGCACTGAATGAGTCGCGACATCTGGAAATATCGGTGTGTATGACAGAATTGCTGAAAAAGCAGTACCGTAGCTCCTAGTTTTCATTTATGATGCCAATGTTTTTATTTTGATGCCGGAGTAAGATTTTGTCTGAAGTTTCCATTGCCCTTTTCTTTTCACCCTTTTCACCCTGTAGTGATGCGCCAATTATGTTGCCTGTGTCAAAGAAACCTCGAGGCTTACTCGGTTACCTTTGACCAGTAGTGGTCTCAGAGCATTTCGATCGGCCAAAGTCATACCCGATCGTAGGAGGTGAACATTTGACTTTGTTGATAGATATAGTTCTATCTCTGCTGTAGGTTGAACCCGTCCCGAAAGGTCGAGTAAAACAATTAGAGAAATTCAACGATGCTTGCAGCAGCGTTCGGTCGACCGGTCCAGTGGTGCGAATAGCCAACATTGGAGGAATCACAGAGTTCGGTCGGCCTGTCATCGTCACCCTGCCCGATGCGCCTTGTTCGGAGGAGATCGAGGATGAGACGGATAGATGCCTGGGTGAGTCCAAAGAAAACATCTCCATTTCGACTTGAGATTACTGCAGATGATGCTCTGTCCCTTTCTCTAGATGGTACTAATCTGTCCAAATGGACTCTGTGGACATGTGGCACAAGGTGAAGTGCATAGTGTTACTGCCTCAAACTCATCTAGCTTTCGGCTTCCACCGCTCGATGGATGAAATCGTTGAAAGGGTTAGCAGAGACACGTATACGTTTTCCATAACGGAACCATATCAGGGAAGTGATGGAAATTATGCTACTGTCCGCCAGGCAAGGATAGATTTGAAGTTGAGACAAGAGATGTTGAATGTGCGTGATTCCCTTATCCGTGATCATCATCAGTGCCTTTGTATTTAATTTCAGCTGAACTGAATGAAGACGGAGAATGGGTGGTTAGATTAAAGCGGCGTATAACTGTAGAAGACGGGAAAATACGATTCGAGATCCGGTCACCAAGATTTGGCTTCATTGTAATGAGAATGGACAAGCCTCTCTCCGCCGAGGAGTGCGAAACTGCAGCCACCTGCATAAGCAATCACGTGAGAGACTACACATTGAAAATGGTGCTAAAACAGAAGTCCAGTGATCCGGGGAAACTTGTAACGAACTGTGTGATTGGTTGGAAGGCGGAGAAATTCGGGTCAGAGGTCAAGGATCAAGGTTTCGATTCTGGCCCACCTGTTGGGCGAGATTTTCTTGCGAAAGACGGTCAAAGGTTAGAGATTCGTTTCCACGGGAATGTAAAAAATAAGCAATACAACCATGAAGTGATTCCGTTAGTTTATCGTCGGAATATGCCCGATATTTCCCGCAGGGAGTTCTCGATCGAGGTCAAGAATCCTCTCTTGCAGCACTTTAAATCGGAATACCAGGGGTTCATTCAGGTTTGGCGCCACATGGCGCTAGGTGAGATCGAAATGGAGGCAGAGAGCGATGAAGTCGGCGATGGTGACCCAAACAAGGGGTGGCATCTTGTGGCCGATTTCTCTGTTACTCTTCCAAAGACAACGAGAGCGTCTACGGTCAAAGGCACTTCAGATGGTAAGCCTCAAAAACACTTTGAGTATCGAAATGGGTCTATCTAAAAACGTCTAATGTATCCAAAGGTACAAATCATGGCATAACGGTGCCGTCAGAAAGTGCTTATGAATGGTCAAGAAGTAAGTTCTGGAAGTTCCCGGGCGTAGGCCTAACCTTTGGCCCTATGGGGTTTGCTTCCCAGCGCTCGCCCTGCCAGTCATGTCGCCTCAAGAAAGCGCTGAAGGCTACGATTGTTCACTGCGATCGGCCAAAGTAACACGGTGGCCTGGGTACCTTTGCCTAATATGACACTGATATTTTCCCTGTAGATCCTCTGGATGAGATTATTTTCGAGCAGTTATCGAATAGCATGGAGAACTCCCAGCGCCTCCGGCTGATGTTGAAGCTGGACTCGACGCAGGAAGGCAACGACGCCACTGCCTACGATCCTTTGAGGTTCTCACAGTGGCTGTGGGATTGGTACTGCAAGATGAAGGCGCATAAAAAGCAGGTTCGTACCACGATATGATTGACAAGTGTTGATTCTAGACATGATCATGACATGACAGTTATACCATTTTGTGTATCGACCACCCCAGGCGACACTTTATGGGTATAGATTTTACATCATTCCAGTACACTGTTGAGCACAATTACTAGTACTGACGTTCCTGTATTGTGGCTTCTTCTTCAGAAAGAGCTGTTCGACCAGATCAAGAATGCCCTCATGACGAGTGGAAGTACAAAGTTTGCTACTCAGTTGCAACAGTGGGGAGATGTTTACAAAATAGAGCGTGATGCTAATATTGGAGGTAGGGAAACTCCTTTCGTGCCCTATTTGAGCAATTTTGCTAAGACCAAAAGATGAGCGTCGACCTTAAGGTCTATACGGTCTATACACCCCAGTTATATATATTAACTGGGCCCTGCATGGCCTATGGTTAAAGTTTCAGCGACCATGACCGGCAACCTTATCGGGTAGATGCCCGTGAAGTCTTGGCGTAAAACAAATTTACTGACATTCCATTTCCAGAAGAAGAAATTCTCGCCACAATCCTTGAGATGGCCAGCTCCGCCCATATCATCATCATGAATTGGAAATACGTGGTGTCCCGGTTAGAGCCTCGGCTCCAGGAGACAGATATCAGCAACATCGAGAGTTCTTGTGGCGAGGGTGCCAAAAAGGAGAAATGTGTACAAGCATTCAACCTGTGGCGAGAGAAAGTGGGTGGCGCCATCCTGCCGGAGGCGTTTATAGATCTACTGAAGAACATGGAGTACCACGCTACTGCAGGTAACAGAGCGCATGTTAGAGGCCTATCTGCTTTTTCAATGCATGCGACAAGAGCTTTGTTGAGTTGTGATCTAATTTCTCTTGCTCCTGAAAAATACTTTTCTATTGGTACTGAATTTGGTACGCTAGCTGCCAAACGGATGGGCATCTGTTGATACACCTGGGATATCCATTGAAAGATCTTGGGTGGCCATTTGCAATACTCTCGAACCAGAAGCAATGCCAGTTCTTCGAGATGGTTTCGAGAGTATTTCAGTGTTTTTCTCTATTTCTTTCAGTGAAGCTAGAGAACGAGCTGTACCAAATGAGACAGAAGATTCGTCTTGGACAGGAGGTATCATAAGAAATCCTCGGCGAACCTAGAGGAGGCAATGTGATGAGAGTCACATGATTTCAGACCATATTTTGAACGGGCCGCATCACATGAATGAAGTCAGCGAATACATCACTCTGTAGGGGTTGTGAAACCTGCCTTCCGAAGTCTTCCAAAGATCACTCAATCCTAACTCCTCGATCCTGGAACTTACAGAACGTTGTTGCAGAAGTCACCGTCAAACAAAATGTCCGTTCACCAACGTGGGCCTTCAAATCGGGGACCAGTATTCTCCAATCAGGAGAGACCTATCATGCTTGCTCGGCGCAGAAAGCATGGCCATGATTGGGTGCAGGGGATCTGCAGGATTGGCAGCCTATTCGGATGCAATCCCAGTAGATTGTTGAAGTGGAAAATGGGTCAGCAGCGACATAAATTTTGTTCATGAAATACTCGTTTTGTACAAATTTTAAAATTCTTGAGCGTTCAAATAGGGGCTTTCTCAGGGTAGTTCATATCCAAGAAATTGATTATGACCTCATACAGTATTTCATTCTTGTACGATAATAACACGTTGATGTAATAAAAGTATTGTTTGAAAATGTTGATGTATTAGATGTATCAAGTATAGATAAGAGAAGAATGAACAACTCGAAATGACCCCATACATATCAATATTTGGATGTATTTATGTAAAGTAAACAACGATGACGATTTGAAAGAACAAGTCGAAACATTAATTTATTGAAATATATTTTTACACGGAACAAGGTACTTTCTTGAATATATCATGTGAGTGTGCATGTATATACAATGGGGTAATAACGTGAGGTAATGAGTTATTGGCTCCTGATACTGCTAAATTCTTCTTACCACACCTCTCTCTGGAGTTATTTCAGAACTGAGAAATTGATTTGGCCATGCTAATACATTGCTGTTCAGCATTCAAGTATACTAGTAGATTAGAGAATAATGAACCACTCAAAATAACCCCATAAATATGTCTTTTTAAATCGCATGATGCTCAGTATTAATTAACCCCTAACCATTTGCAAGAATTGCTATTAAAGGTGAGACCAATACGAACGAAATGATACCTCTCTCATCTTAATACTTGCTATAATAACTGAGCGACTTCAGAGGTCAGTTTCGCATTCGCATTCGCGTTTCACATTTCATATATATTACGGCCCTTTTCTATCATTTGGAGTTATTTATTTTGAATTCAATATTGGACTAACGTGTCACAAATAATAAGGACTGGCAGATGCCATGAAATCATAGTTGTAATGAATTTGACTGGATTCCCATGATTTCAAAACTGATCTTTTTGATTTCGCAATTCTTCAGATTTTAAAAGATTTAAAGGTCGAATTTCTTCACACTAACACGACTAAGTTCATGTCGAACTTCTCTCACACATTCATAATTGATACAATTAGAAAAACAGGTAATAAATTGATATAATCAATAGGTATTTACCTGATATAATCATATTTACAATTGAGCAAGCAGTTTCACTAATCAAAGATAAATAATACAAGTCATATTATTGTCGAAAAAAGATCTCCATGTCTTCATAAATAAGTGGGCTTTTAAAACATTGCGTATATTTGAGCACTGTGGTTTCCTTGTACATTTATCATCACAACTGGGGACGGAAAAAAGTTAAGTGACGTAGCTGACAATCGTCACCTGAAAGCTTCCTGTGAACTGCCAAATGTTCACGGGTGTTTCATGTCTGCAGATTCGTGACTGACTAAGATTTGAAATAGTAAAAACTGCCAAAAAATGTTTTGATTGAAGTAATCGAATTGTTCAAATAGAAAGACGCAAAAATGTAGTAGGCCTAGTTCACTCTTATCATCGTTGATATCACTTTATACAGGAGCACTTTATACAATACATGTACATGATTTTCCTTATAATGGGTCAGTCAAGACTTTCCAATGACTTTTGCAATGCAGAAGTGACCACGATCTTGTGATCATGGTTATACCAAAGTCAATAATAGCTTGCAGATTTATGCCACGACTAGTTGTCAAAGCGGGTTGGTTGGTTGCCTGATTAGGCCCTAGGCCCCAATAGCCCTGCCTTAACTTCCTCTCCCCTCAACACCTATGGTGCAACTCCACATCCGTGGTCGCTCCCACCTCATACCCATCTCTGGTCTTTTTATCGCACAAGGGGCAGAATCCGGAGAGGTCAAACCTGGAACGAGATATTGAGATCAGAGTAAAAATGACAAAGTAGTTGCACGAGAAAATCACTTTAGCAAGAAATGACCATTCCAACCAAGATTCTACCAAGAACTCCAAGGAAAAGCTACTTGAATAAATATTCTTACCAAGAATTTCAAGAAATGGCCATTCCAATCAAAAAAAATTTTATCAAAAATTCTCTCGAAAATCTATAAATAATTCCAAGAAGTAGCCATTCCAACCAAGATTCTAACATGGACATATATATACATTGGATTGTTTCATCACTTCACCAATAATTCAGCAAAATTCCAATTCCAACCAATATATAGATATCTTTTAAATTATGATAGCTAGTGGTCTTAACACCGGTGGTACTGATTTCGTTAGTAGTAATACAAGACTGACTTGGCAAACTTTTCTCCATCTTCGATGGTCTCCGGTAGGGGGCGTCCGACTGTTTCAGGAAGAAGTAGGGCGAACAGCGTTGAGATCACAGCCACAGCAGAAAAGACAACAATTGGCAGTAAGTGCCAAAATATTGTCTGAAAAGGCAAGGTAGACTTTTAGTATATTGAAAACAAACAATCTGTCAAGGGTCAATTCTATGCATTTTGCCAGAACTTGCTGGAGGAGTTCACCCTGCAGGCTGCTCAATGTCCAAGCTCCGACATTGGTAACCGTTGCCAAGTTATTGACCGGCCCAGTTTCCACGCGTGGCTACCAAATCAAATACATGTAGGTTTAGTTTGATCTCTCATTAGAGATCGCAGGCGGCGATTAGATATAAAATCAAAACTTACTTAGGAGATGTTAGCGAAACTTCGAAGGGCTTCCTGCCTTGGGAAGAAAGTGCGATTTTTCAGGCAGGAAGAAGTTGGTCAGGGTCGGAAAGATGTTGTAGTGGTCGGTAGAAATAACACAAAATTAGTCATGGTGGCCTGGCTAATTCTTCCACGAGTTTTTCTTACCATGTTTCCAATGAGCGGCGAAATGAGCGCGCCTACGCGAGCGAAGAGCGAGCCCATGCCGACCCCGAGACTCCTGGTGCCAGTCGGGAACATCTCGGCAGAGTGGAGGTAGATGGCATCGAACACCAAGATGTTACAGAACTTTCCTATGGACACGACGATCACCAGTGCGGTTTCGTAATCTGAAATGGAAATGGAAAACCATTGCTGACTGGCATGTGCCTCAGGCTTGTCAAGAAATGAATGTGCATGCTTTTACGAGATGCGATATCAGTTTGAAAGATTGGAAAAGCCTAGTCATAATAAGGAAGCCTCGTCATAATACGGAAGCCTTGTACATTTGTAAGCTGGATGTACGGTCCATACTAAGGCCCAGTTCAGAGGTGGCCTTCATGATGAGGCTTGATCTGCACGGATAGGTCAATGGCCTTGACTCGGAAATGTGGGAGACCCTCCCTCGGAGAGATGATTGTTGATTCTATAGGGTCTCGACTTTTCATCCATTTTAATATCTTTGTGAACGCATTTGGTAAAATGAAGAAATATAGAGTATTGAGCCAAAGGTGAAACTAATGAAATTTTGTCATCGAATAGATGGTCCAATGCCATTTCCGAAGCATTTCAAATTACCTGGCTTATTGACCAATCCTATAGCTGCAAAAAGAGCAATCGCCATCATCACCTGTACGCACACCGCAGTGGTCCGCCGGCCGAAGTAGTTAAGTAAAGGGACGGTGATGAAGGCGGAGACGACCCCTGTGGCACCCGAGATCACCGTATTAATGTAGACATTACCGCCGATGCCCCCAGAGATGAAGAGGAACCCGTAGTAGATGAAGGCCGAGGCAAACCTAGATGACGAGAAGGGAGAGGACATGTCAAAGTATTCCTCTTCCACTTTTATAAGGTCAGTGGGAAATATCAGTTTCTTTATTCTGGCAGTGTCCTTCTGCATGATCAAATTGTTTCTTTAAGTACCAGGCTTGGCACTTTTACACATAAAGCAATGTCCCTTTTATTAGTTTTACTAGAACTCTAGGTTAAATGTTGATACAATTTATACCACAGTTCTTTTATACAAGTGTTAGTCACTCTACATTCATAACTAATGATATTCACTAAATACCAATCAACTGAAGGTTCGATTAATAATATCATAATAATGCTCCATTCTGGTTTCATGAATGTCCTGTGCCGAATTGCTAACAGCACGAGGACGCGACAATGGGTGCAACTCTTTAAAATAGTCATGTTTTGGAAACAACATCCTTGTACTACCCATCCCAAGTGCAAGGCAAGGTCAACTTTTGTCCCCGAAATCAAAACAAAGAATCAGAAATAACAAATTACGAGGTTGATTATAAGTAGCTAGCTCTCTACGAGTTAGCCAAAGCATCTACTTCTGCTATAATTGACAAGAACAATTAGTTATGAAGCAAACTACCGCTACTGTTTATAGAAAAGCAGAGGCAGCAATTACATAATAGGAATCTAGCATAGTAGGGTAATAACCTACCATACTACAAAAGAAGCAAGGGCAATCCTTCGAATGTTTGGTGTTCGGAATAAGTCAACAACCGTGTAGATCCTTTCGTCTTTAGACTGGAATGGAGAGAAATGTGTTTGATAAGTGAAGAGAATGATCCGAAGCACCTTATTAGCGTCTCTCTTTGAGTAAATAGTTATTATAAGGATGATTTGTTCCGATTTTCCAACACGACATGCAGTGATAGTGCGGCTCAGCTAAGAAGACAAAGGTTCAAAAGATGAAGTCCGAAGACAAAGGAACAAAAGACAAAGATTCAGAAGACGAAGGTTCAGAAGACAAAGGTTCTAAAGACAAAGGTTCAGAAGATAAAGATTCAGAAGACAAAGGTTCAGAAGACAAAGGTTCTAAAGAAAAAGACAAAGGTTCAGAAGATAAAGATTCAGAAGACAAAGGTTCAGAAGACAAAGGTTCTAAAGAAAAAGACAAAGGTTCAGAAGATAAAGATTCAGAAGACAAAGGTTCAGAAGACAAAGATTCTAAAGACAAAGGTTCAGGAGATAAAGATTCAGAAGACGACGGTTCAGAAGACAAAGGTTCTAAAGAAAAAGGTTCAGAAGATAAAGATTCAGAAGACAAAGGTCAAGAAGACAAATGTACAGAAGATAAAGGTTCAGATGATAAAGGTTCAGAAGATAAAGGTTCAAAAGATTAAGGTTCAGAAGATAAAGTTTCAGAATACAAAGGTTTGGAAGACAAAGGTTCAGAAGACAAAGATTCAGGAGACAAAGATTCAGAAGACAAAGGAAAACTAATCATATGATGATTGAAGACTTACATAGTTTGAACTCTTTTCGTCCAAATCATTTAGTTTTTCAAATAGTTTTTCCTCCTCAAACACGATATCCTCAATTCTAGGAACCGGGCGACCGTTGCAACGGGCGATTTTTCTGACGATATGCTTTGCTTTCTGAAATCTTCCGTCGGACACCAGCCACCTGGGTGATTCAGGAATGAGCCTAAAACAATGGAGAATTATTTGATATCGAGTTGAAAGCAGGAAGTCAACTATAGGACATTATCAATTCAACAAAATTGGTCATTGTGACCAGCAGAAGGAAAGTAAACCACTAGAATGAAACAACTGCATATTCTCTCCAAGCAGACCGGGTGTCCTTACCAAACAGAGCTCGGAGATGCAGCCAAACCTGTTGGAGACTTTGGGCATTACCTCCGCAATAAAGTTGGCAAAATACGTGGGTCCTAAGACCACAGCTTCCCCGACTGCCATGAAAAAGCATAGTTCGGTTTGGGGACTGACTTGCAACATCCTGTATTCTTTACTGAGTTGAAATGTCACTTACCATCTGAGGACAATGAAGAAGGCTGGGAAGCATCCGATGATGATCTGTAAGGTCGTATGGTTGATTGGTTCCAGTGCATAGGCAATACCCGCAATAACACACAGACCGCCATTAAAACCACAATGGAACACGGAGGCAACGAATGGACGGTATTTCTTACCGGCAAATTCCAGACCTGCAATCAAAGAAAAGTACATGTACATTGGGAAAATCTGGTGATGTGTTCGTATAGACTTCACAAGTTGAGCATCTAAAGACATCAACTGGTTGTTGTTTTTAGGAATCTTAAGCTAGGAGCACACAGAGCTTAGAGCCTGCGTGATCGCAGCCGCAAGGCTCTTTGCGAGGACTGCACTGGAGACCGCAGCCATGTAGTGCTTGCGTCCCGGGCGCAGTCAGAATCGCAAGGATCAATATGATTTGATATTTGTCGGAGCCGTATTCGCCGCAGCCATAGGACGCAAGGCTGCTCAAAGCAGTTTGCACCGCTCGCTTGCGCGTTGAGAGAATTTGCCGACAATCTATTACCTCTCGACCAATCAAATCGTTGCTGTTACACCACATGATTTCAAGTGGCAGCGCCCACAGACATGGTTGAAGAATGGAAAGAGGAGCACGGGAAACATTGGTGATGATTTGGCGTCGTCGATGTCACACATGATCGCAACAGTCTAGAGGATTGCGTCGTCGCATGACTTTGGGGATACGTCTTGCAGCTGCGATCACGCAGTCACAAGCTCTGTGTGCACCTAGCTTTACATGTTACAAAGCCGATGGTATACGTCGGTTCTAGCATAGAGAAATGAGTGTACACAATGCGAGGGCAGATATGCTCGTCCTACCATTGCAAACTTACATAATACGAAGCAGATGGTATACGTTCCGCCGGTCACGCCACCCAGAAGGAACTTGAGCACAAGGGCGCCATAGTAGTTGGGGACAAAAGGGACAGCTATCCCGAGGATCGTCTCGAGAAAGAATCCTATTGGAATCACCGTCATACGACCGTACCTAGAACAGAAAATAAGAGCTAATCAAAGTTGGATCATGTATAGGGAGGATGGTTACTGTGAATCTTAGTTATCTAGTTGAAGTTATCTATTGCATGATGACTGGATGTTTTTGGCATTGAATAGTGCTTGGTTTCCCTTGACCTCTTTGCTATGTACAAGGGGTTGCTTTTGAAGGCAAGATCAGTACGAAGAAAATGAAAATTCTTTATTTTCATATTGTTTGTAATGCCACATCATTTGTTTGTGAAAGGAAACATATGCAAATCCATTTGTTTCTATTTTTCTTCATTGATAAGTACGCAGCCTTTTTTGATTTAATCTGTTGTTATTGATTAGATTAATTTACATATTTTGAATTAGGATATTTAGTATAGGATTGCAAGTGCGTCGCGCTTGGGCGTCAAGATTATGCACCAGAACAGAAGGCACAAAAATTAGTACCATACGTCCGCGATGACAAAATATTGTTTACGTTACCTATCCGCGAGAGATCCAAAGATGAAGTTTCCACATAGCCATCCAATCATGAAGAAACTCTGCACGAGAGGGAGCAACCATTCACTCTGACAAGTCAGCTTGTACTGAAATGAGACAGTTATTAACCTTTAAAGCGGTACGCCGTTCGTAACTAAGGGTTGTCCATAGGCACCACCATTTAATCTAGATCCACCTCAGCGACAATCATCCTGGGCATGCAATATCACGGCTCATGTGTTGCCGTCTCATTTCGTTTGGGGGAACACCCCGAACGGTATCTTTCAGGGAGAGCTTGGACATGGTATTCACTTGGCCAGAAGGATAATGATCCTGCTGGTCACCATGCGCTGCAACATTCTGATCTCTCCTAACGATTTTTGCCGCTGTTGCGAAGCAGATTTGGACATGGCTAGTGATTTTCAGACAGACCTATGGTTACATCCCGTTCTAGTGCATTGTATATTGCAGTTCAATATTTTGTCAATTGTCCTGTTTGGAGTAGTCACAGTCTTTTTGGAAGACGATTTGTATGAAAAACCAAATTGAACATATCTCATGCCCAAGTTGTCCCTTTAATGAGAAGGTGATCGAAACCTTCGCGGGGGATTACAATAAATAATGACGTCATCATTTACCTGCTCCATCACTGTCGACTGAAACCGCCCCTGCGTATCATACTCCCAGCTCTGGCAAAATCGCTTCGAAGTCTGATTGGCTATGACGCCGATAGCTAGAGTCGTATTCCTCCACATTTCAGTCGTATTATACACACTCAATGCACTCAGGTTCGAATTTGAGTGATCGTAGTATTGACATTTACTGAATATAGCCTCTCCGGTCGCGTCAACTTCCATTGGAACCAGCACATGTTTCGGCAGTGATGCGTTTTTTAAATGTTCCGGCATCTGGCATTCATAGTTTTGTCCGCCGGATCCCCCTCCAACGAAAACCATGGCAATGGCGAACCATGCGGTGGGGGTGGCGGCGACTGTGAGTGAAATGTAAAGGAACCATTGGTATCTGCCGACCTGCCCCACGTGGTGGGTCAATACGTCATCGAATTTCATCTCGTCTCCGTATAGGCTAATGCTCTATCAGGGCTGGCACTTCAGAATCTGAAACAAGTCAATATCGTCACACCGTATGCACGTACACCCTTGTCGGAAAGTTTATGGACACCAGTTTTTGCACATTTTCTCAAAAACGGCTAATCCTATTGAACCCAAATTTTCACCAATGGTGGAGAATCTTCTTGGCTATCGAATGACGTGATAGTTGATATCAGGACCAATTGCATAACAAAGTTATTACATAATTTTGAGAGGGATCTTTTTTTTACTTTTTTGTTAATCAATTTTTCAAAACCAAATTAACCTACAGTATATATTGCACATAGCTAAGACTTTCTGTGAAAAAAATTTGGATAAATCTCATTTCGGTTTTGAGATATATCGAAATATCAAAATTTTGATATTTTGATAATTTGATATTTTTGGGTTTTTTGCAACTGTATCATTGAGAAGTCATACCCAAATAATGATTGGCACCAATTTAGCACAGCTAGCAACTAATATTGCTGAGAAAAGGTGGATACTTGGTAGTATGAAAATTTTCATATTATAATTTCAAGATGTTCCTTTAGTTGAAAATCAGAAAAAAATCACCATTCATTCAGGGGACATGGGAACTACTAGGATATATCGAAAAATCAGAAAAATCTCAAAATTTTCAGAATCTCAAAATTTTGATATTTTGATATATCATGAAAAGTAAATGATATTTTCAAATACTTTCTTCACAGAAAGTCTTAGCATTGTTATCTGTATGATGCAAGATTTATACTTCGATTTAAAAAAAATCAACCAAAAAGTGAAAAATAGATGCCTCTCAAAATTATGTAATAACTTTGTTATGCAATTGGTCCTGATATCAACTATCACGTCATTCGATAGCCAGGAAGATTCTCCACCATTGGTGAATATTTGGGTTCAATAGGATTAGCCGTTTTTGAGAAAATGTGCAAAAACTGGTGTCCATAAACTTTCCGACAAGGGTGTACATTCTTGGAGATATAGTTTTTCAAGAAGATGAAAAACAATGTGATATATCTTAGCTCGCCAGGAAATATCTGCTATAATGATTTACTTTGAGACCCTTCTCAGCTCTCGTTGATGACATATCAGGCGATTTTTTGGTTATCTCTTGTAAATACATTGTATTGTACTTTTTGTAACTCGCACACTAATTGAACTACTGCACTAGACTAGTTTGTATTCAGAAACTGTATATCAATATACGAAATAAATAATTCAATTCAATTCAATTCAATTGTATGTATTTATATTGTTAGTGCCCACCAGGCGGCTACGGATATAAAAACATATAATACAATAATACGAAATAAAAAACACAAAAAATACATATAAGACATTAAAGACATTAGTCAGGAGTTAATGTAACCTACATACGTTTCATCACCTCCTGATATCGAACCAACACTAGGAGGTTAGCTTCCAACCAATACGGGTTCATATCATAAATATAGCGTGTTATTCGTGTAAAGGCAGGATTAGAAATACATGTTAAAAGATAGGCCGGGTCTATTTGGCGAGCCGCTCGCCGAACAGGCATCTTTTTTTGTCCTGTTTGGAGAGCCGCTTGCCATACAGCACTAAAAGCCACCCTGTTCGGCCAGCCGGGCTTGCCAAACAGGTAAAAAATCTACCCTGTTTGGCGAGCTGGAGACTTTACTTTAATATTAATGAGTTCGGCTCTCCATTCAGGACAAAAAAAAGTCGCTGTTTGGAAAGCCGGGCTTGCCAAGTAGTCACTTCCTAAAAGATATTTGAATTTACCAATGCCCGAGAGATATACAAAGTCTGCATCGCATTAAGGACAAAAATGGTTTTGAGGTTTAGATTCAAGAACTCAGCAGTGAGCTGATGTGCATTATCCAAGCCATGGTCCTGGTGGGACGACTACAGGTTTTTGGACAAGAACATGCATTAGCTTATTAACCATAGATTCAAAGGGGTACGCCGTTCGTAACTACTCATGGTCCATGATGTAGTTATACACAATGCCGTAGTGTATTTATTGTGAAAACGAATTTGCTGAGACAGGTTATTTATGATATTTGCACATCTGCATACATAACGGCCTTGTTGGAACTTATAATCAGCACGTATTTACCCTATTTAATTGTTTTTTAAAATATTAACTGCACTACATGTACGGCATTGTGTAAATTGCACTTTTATCTTTCTTGATAACCCTTTCATAGAAATGTTAAGATTAGGTCGGGTCAAGTTTATTTGTCTTTGCGCACAGTTTGAGACAAGTTGACGATCGAGACACTTCAAAATGATCAATCGGTGGCAAATTAAATGAAGTGATGATGACTACCCTTGTAATGATGCGGTAGCCATTTTGGATTTCACTGTGATCCTGTATGTTCATTGCAATACATATAGGTTTTTGACCTGAAAAAACTTTGTAACACTTCGAAAACCAATGACCTTATAGAGTGACACATACTTCACGCTTGCGCACTTATATCAGAGTCTTTGAAGACTCTGCTTACATGTAGCAATGCATGTCGTTTTTAACATGTTGGCCTTGGCAATGATGTTACACCTGAGTAGCAGTGTGCCGTGAAGCATCGTGGTGATTACTCCTCTAAATCAGAGTCTTACTATACATTTCTATACATTTCTATTGTATAGAAAGACTCTGTCTAAATCAACTTATCTGAAGGGGGGATATCTTGTTCCAAGATATTTCATCAAAATGCCCAGATTGGAGAAATGTGTGCTTTGTCGCACGTTTTGAGTAAGGAGAATTTGGGATAGAAAACCTGTAAGATCAATCGAAAATATTGTAAACTGCCCCAGGAAGAAAAAGAAGAAGAAACTGCAGTCTTCATAAACAATTAGGCAGCAAAGTTTTGAGAGTGCGACCTTGTGAATTAATCGTCTCAATATACTGGAAATGAATGACAAAACTGATGAATGGCTTACCTCCAGACTAAAAAGCAGGCGGTCTCGTCAAGCGCTCAAATACGA
Organism: Lineus longissimus; assembly: GCF_910592395.1. NCBI lineage: Eukaryota > Metazoa > Nemertea > Pilidiophora > Heteronemertea > Lineidae > Lineus > Lineus longissimus. Next base: position 3,760,759 of record NC_088317.1, read on the forward strand.
TATTGTGATGAGATGAACTCTTCGGAGCCAAAAACCCTGAAGAGCACTTAAAGGATTGCGTGAATTTGAATGCCAAAATCCGGACAGCAGGAGTGTGATAATCTACTGTAATTTGGCAATAAGTGGCCACCGAGCGAAATCGCAAAAGGCCTAGATTTAAATCTCCTCCATCGTCACAGCAAGAGTAGCAACTCTTGTTGGAAAGGGCCTGGCTGTGTTCAATTTCTGGTAATAGTGGGCCGGTCCAGGTATTACCATAACAAATCCTCTAATGAAATGACTAAGACATATTCCATTGACATTGTTCATTTACAATCGTCTTTTATGTGGCGAAAGCACAATGGGTTACGCCAATTTTTGGATATACAATGTACATGTAATACAAATCAGCTATTATCATTAGCGATAAATGCATTAATTGATAACTAATTACTTGGGTGACAAGGAAAGCACTGGATTCGTCGTTGTCACAATTATTACGTGTCAAATGGTTCAAATTTACGACGATTTCAATTCATGTAATGATTGACAACCACTGACAACACTTTATCCTTTTAATGGTCGTTTTGTTTTCACAAATAGACTCGATAATGTAAATCAAGTCCAGTTTATTAACGGCTTGTATGACTGCTATCATTAAAGGTCACGAAAAACTAAACCTTGTGCTTTGGACAGTTGGTTCATCGTCCGGTATCCGTGTCCGTCCGAAGTCCAAACACTAATATGATTCACTGGACACGAAGCAGGCTTCAAAGACCTTACCAACTCGAAGAGCTATGAATGACCATTAAAACGAAGTGAATGTCCATTTGAAACCTTGGAGGCTGTTCATTGGGAAACACCTGATTCCCACCCTTGAAATTTTCATTCACTTCTTTTTGAAAGAGAAGCTAATTGCTATAGGATTTCAAGTTCTATCCAAAATGGGTCAACCCTTAATTTCATCATTGACAATCGAATTCATGAGTTTTGTTATTTTCTATGGAATGATACACCCTACAAGGCATTAAAGTGTGTGTTGGGGGGGGGGGGGGGGGCTGAAAAATTGAGATACATTACCAAACAGGTTATACCGGCAGTAATAAAATGTCCTACCCCCAATGGCATGCCGAGTTGTGCGTGTGATATGCACTGCATGGCATGCATTGCACGACTCTACGATATTGCTAAGGCAAACACCATTATACCCATCTTACCGTAATTATAAACTGGACAAAAAACCCATCAAACTCTCCTATATCTTCGTCAATACACTAGCACATTAATCCCTCAATGTCCAATGTCTTTCCTTCTGTGGGGTGTCGTGAAATCCGAATAAATCCGGTTGTTCCAAGACAATAGACACATAGTATCATTCCGTAATGATAACTGTCATGATATCAATCAACTACGCAACAATACTATACAACTCTATATTCACTGACCTAAGACTACTTCGTTAAGCCGAAACATGATGCGATGACCATCGGAAAAATTGCGTGTCGCCAAAAAGTTGAATGGCGTCGAACGACTTATGTGCTCATTTTGGCCATGGCTTGAGTATGCAGAAACGATCTTAGATCTGTGAAACTAGAGTATACTGTACTACACGCATACTAACTTCACCTATACAGTAGATAACTTTATCAAGGGTCAAATATACGTACCGGTAACCCAAAATTGAAATCATACCGGTATTGGAAGAAAAAGAGCGGAATGTTTAGCAGTTATTGTCATTAAACGTTTGGTGGTGTTATGACATGGCGACCTATCCTACGGTGACTGAACCCCAATTCATTCAGAGTGCTTTTTGGGCAAGTTCCAGCTGGCATGCGCGCGACAGGTAGAAGTCATGTTATCAGTATCTTATCAATTTGGGCCACACAGTATTATGCTGAACGCCTGGTCACTATATACTTCATATCAAATCTGGGGCACTTTAGAAGAGTAAATACATGTAACCGTTGCCAAGTCAACCGATGTCCGAGTTTTTGGCGCCTTATTTTGGTCATCAACTGGCCAGGGGCGCACCGCTCTACCAAAGGTTGAAATATCGTTCCTGTGAGTAGTGTTGAAAGGGATACGCTGTACGTAGCCAAACTACTGGTGGTACAGGAAAATAGAAATGCAGTTATACACAATGCTGTAGTGAAGTTATCATGTATACGCATTTGCTGAAGCTTGGTACAATAATATATTTAGAGAATATGTATATCCATACCTGTCTTCACAACGGCAATGCTAACATTTGTATTCATACATATGTATTGACGAAATTAGAAACTCAGATTCAATTACAAATTTCAAGAATATCCGGCTGGGTGTAGGATTCTTTGCGAAATTGTTCGTCATTTCGTCCGCTATATACATATGTACATGTATATATTTTCTATAGTTTTAGCACGCACAACTTCTGAAACCTTTCGCGCCTCCCGAGTGCACATAGAGGTCGGATTCAACGTCGATACTGAGCGCGACGCTATTGTCATTGCAGTTTCGTCGTAGGCCTACATGTAGAGAACGACTCGATGACGTCATAATAATTCCATATCCATTGGTCCTAATTAAGGGTTGTATATCTGAAACTTCAGGACACGACCCTTTGGAAAGCACGTTCCACACCGGCCGTTACACCTGTTGGTCGCCCTCTGGTTATTGGAATTGGCAATGATCGGATTGGATGTCGTCATCTTAGGCTTATGACCATCTTTCTCCCAAGTTGTCTGAAAAAATGGACAATACGAGAATAAAACTTAAAGCAAGATGTGCAAGTAAAGGTATGGTGGCTGGGAAAGGGCATCATATGATTTTTTTTTAAACATGAAAAAAATTTTCAGGAAATATCTCGCTCGATGGACTTATTATCTCGATCGCTCGAGATAAAAAAAACTCGATCACCCGAGATAATAAGTCTATCGATCGAGATATTTCCTGAAAAAGAAATTTTCATGTTGAAAAAAAATTATCTGATGTCCTTTCCCAGCCACCGTATAACGGCCAGGGCACGGTTGTTCAAAAGCACAAGGGTCACGTTGTTATACCTAGCGGTTATCACTTTCCGTTAAGCTTATCAAGATTTTCAACGGCGCCGTTAAGCTAACGTGGTTTTGAACAACTCAGCCCTGATGACACCAAGAGCTATTTTCGCCACGGTAAAATGCCACTTGACTCCAGCAGTTATTTGTCTCTGACCTGGAAATCGTTTTCGGTCCCAAATGTATTGAAAAAAGAGACTTTGAAGAAATTGGCCTAATAATTTGTGCACAGCTGCCCAAGACACCTAGAAAACATTTCGTGTGGGTCACTTAAAAAAGGTGCAAAAGTATTGTAGCCTATTCAGCAGAACCGTTACCCCTGCTTTGATTTGAAACTTTGTCCCTCTCAAGTCGATTTCGAAGCCGCCCCCTGCACCTGACTTGGTGCAGCCTCCGCCCCACCCGTACTTGTGCTTGCTTTGGCCAATGTTTCCGTATAGGGAAGTAAAGGTGTAGTCACCGACTACCACGGTTAGATCCTGAAACGAAAGTGATTCTGTTTACCAAATAAGAAATTAGTGATATGATTCTAAAAGGTTTTAATCTTTTTAAATTTTCTGTGGTAAAATTGATGATGAAAATCGTTGACGATGACCATTGGACGAATGGGCATGTTTTCAGAGCATCGAATGAGAGTAATTTTTGTACTTTTGAGACATGATTTTTTGCGGTTGGTAGTCTGTCACTCAAAATCCTAGGCCTACATTTGATGCCAATTCATGGAAGCCTTTGACATTGTACCAGAGTATTCATTTTCAAACTGTTCAGAATACATTGTATATCATCGTACCGTTATCGGGGTCGTAACCCCATTGTCTATTCGAATTGAACGATCGACCATGTGCATGATACCAGGCTAAAATTTTTAAAAAACCACCAGGTCTTATAATAGATAGGTGAAACTAGACTTTTTATGTCAAACCTACGTTTGTACGAATCCGAACTTTTGTAAATTTAGTTCCTCCTCTGTCCGCTTTCAACAATTTTCCTGGAAACTCGTTTCTGTTAAGGTTATTGGCTGGCAGATTAATAAACTCTTTGTAACCGGTTGGTGTGCTGCCACTCTTGCAGTACATTGTGACAGGGATGGTCTTAGGTGTCCCCGGGTAGAGAGCGTAGTTCCCGTCCGGCAGGGTGTCCAGTTCGTTCTGGAATTTGTATTCACCGCAGCATTGGGGCTTGCCTAAAACGGTTCACAGATGGAAATTAGCAATAAGGCCCTTTACACGGGACAAAGACTGACCCGCCCATATCTGATCATATTTGAATGCGTTTACACGGCAGACCAATCCAAGCTGATCCAGATCCATCTAGATCGGTCTGGTCCCGTGTAAACCCCCCTAGTGATTAAGGGGCTGTAGCAATATTAAAGTGAACGTTTGGGTGGAGGGGGTCAGGGAGTCATAACATTTTTGCTGGTTTTTTCTCTCAAAAAAGCCTTAAAAAATAAAAAATAATTTTTTTTTTTTTGGTGGGGTATATATTGATGACCCTTCCTGAAACGTTTTCTAGCCCTCAAAATGCCTATATCTGCTCCTAAATTCCTTTCGGACACCCTGTTTAACCACTTGCCCTCATGCAGATTTGGATCCCGCCTTGAAGCAGGCCTATATCCCAACGTGCCAAAAGTCAAGGATATGCAGCACTAATAAGGCTATAGAAAGTGAAGCCAAAAATCATATTTTTTTAGTTTCTGAGTTGGGAGGGGGTTGGGGGTTGGGGGAGAAACTAAAATATCATGTTTCTATTGGCCTCGCTTTAATTTTGCTACATCGCCTGATTGTTGTCCGTATTCACAAAAGTCACGTTATCCCTAAACGGTTACGTTAAGTATCATTAAGGACGTTATCTCTTTCAGTTAAACCAATTAAAATGTTCACGTTAAGACTAAACGTCTTTATTAAAGCTAACGTTGTTTTGAACAACCCAGCCCTGATGACTGGATGTGGATGTTTAGTAATGGTCATCAGTATACGATGTAGGTCAAAGGCTCCAGTCCACCTTTAAAATGTAGCTGGACATTCACACCGTGTCTACCTTAGGTAACTGACAGTTCCCCCTTCCTAAAAACACTTTACTTATAGTCTGAATCGTAAGTTAGGTAACTCACAGTTCCCCGTTTCTTAAAACACTTTACTTACAGTCTGAATCGTAAGTTAGGTAACTCACAGTTCCCCGTTTCTTAAAACACTTAACTTACAGTCTGAATCGTAAGTTGGGTAACTCACAGTTCCCCGTTCCTAAAAACACTTAACTTACAGTCTGAATCGTAAGTTAGGTAACTCACAGTTCCCCGTTCCTAAAAACACTTTACTTACAGTCTGAATCGTAAGTTAGGTAACTCACAGTTCCCCGTTCCTAAAAACACTTAACTTACAGTCTGAATCGTAAGTTAGGTAACTCACAGTTCCCCCTTCCTAAAAACACTTAACTTACAGTCTGAATCGTAAGTTAGGTAACTCACAGTTCCCCCTTCCTTAAAACAATCAACTTACAGTCTGAATCGTAAGTTAGGTAACTCACAGTTCCCCCTTCCTTAAAACACTTAACTTACAGTCTGAATCGTAAGTTAGACGCCAGCAGTTTCCTTTTAACACTTACCATCTGAATTGTAATTAATATAACTCACAGTTCCCGTCCTGTTCTTCAGGTAATATGATTTCACACAAAGGTTAAACGTGTAACTTGATAATTGACATTTTCCGTTAGCCTCGACATAATTGAAAGACTTGCATTCGGAATGTTTCTGACATTGTAGTCCACAAATGATTGGGTCGGCAAAGAAGGATTCGTCCAAATATATTCCTGGTATATACTCCCCCTTTACGATAATGTAGTGAGTTATCCTCATGGCAAGGCTGATTTCGGATAAAACTGTGGTTTTGACAAGTGTAAAAAGTATCATGAAGATAAAAAAGAGATTTTCTGCCATTTTTATGAGTTGGTCGAATAGAAAAAGTCGCCTGTGCTCGATGCTGTATCACGCTTTCAAGTGTTGGCAATAAGCCACAGGTGTAGCCAAGGTATTGGGGACTCGACAACGTCAGAATTCTGTATTTTTTCATATTTCAGTTAAGTACTGAAACTCAACCAGCACATACAAAACTGCCACAGTTACAAGTATCATTCCATTTGTTTCGGTTTAACACAAATTGCATGGAAGTTGATTTAATGACCAATCGTTCCTCTTGTCATTACTTAGGCTAAAGGAACAGTCTAAAAAATACCGTGTCCGATGGAGTTGACTTTACCGTTAGTTATAGGAAGGTGGATGTGTACCCAATTTAATTATGGGTCACATACATGTACATCATTTCAGTTAGTCTTTATAAAATTGCCTTCGTATGTTCTTAATTAATACAATTATTACACTATCAGACCGCCTTTGCCTTTATCACAATAACAGTCCAATAAAATGAAGTGCGTTTTTATCACTTTTGAACATGGAAAAAAGCCAAGTTTGACAAAAAATTATTTGTGTATGTGTGTTGAAACCATTGCGTTTCCGTATATCGCCTACAGAACAACGTAAACCCGGTGAAGATGTTTCAAAAGTCCCACAGAATAGCATGTCCGGGGAACAAAGGATTCGATTTGACACTTTAATTTATGAGCTATCGACGGTCATGGCATTAAAATAGGGCCGGTGTGCAAGGGATAGTAGTCCTAGGGCTGATAGTCCGTGTAACAATAGCCCGCATTGCTAAATGTTTTGGTTAGGGTTAGCGGTACAATAGATCATGCTGCTTAATTGATCAAATACAATGCTACCGGACTATGACTCCAGGGGGACTATATCCGCTGTCACACCGGACACCTTTTTTATATCTGCACTGGCCAGAGGATATAGAATGGTTTCACCCGACGTCATCACCTGCCATGCTGGATGGACAGACAAAAGAAAGCAAGTCTAAATGACTACATCCTGACATAACCAGTGGTTTTAAATAAACTCCGCCTCTCGATATTTCAATACGAGGAAGGAGTACCAAAAACCCGATCTCAGGATGGAATGACCATGACAGCATTGGATTCAGTTAAGTCAGGCTACGACAATTCATTGTTCTGCCCTGGAACATGGCTGACTTTGAAAGTACACTGGTCCTTACATGGTCCTCACTCATGTCACTGTCGGGTATTGTGTTCCTGTCCCGTTTGTCGCACACGTGGATGGTCCACTACATTTCAATAATGCAAATTATCAAGTGTTGGCTCTCTCAGTGTAACATAAAATATTTAGTGCGAGGATGTACGTTGGCAAATGAACATTACACAGCACGAAATTTAGGTTAGCTGTAAAAAAATTATACCGCGCCAACAGCGAGAGGATGGAAACAAAAACTATTTTCACAATTCGAGTGTGCCCTCAATGATAGATAAATAATACATTAAACATGGATACGGCCACTCCAGGATATCACTCATCAGACAACTATGACAATTACAAAGCTCATTATTTATGTAGCGCATCCCGGCCAGAAAATTCTTTTCAAAGCGCTTGTAACCTGGAGTGTTCTTAAAACGACAGCTTTCCAAATTGTTCAATGCGCTTGTCAAACGTGTCCTCGGACCATGTTTCCTGTGGGAGTCCCGGGAGACTATTCCACAGCTTGGCTACTGAGGCAGAAAAAAGCTCACGGTCACAGCTCCTGCTCTTACTTCACAGAGTTTTCCCCATTCTCCGAAGCAGCGATAATATTCTAGCAAAAGGTTTTTCGGCAAACGATAATGTGCACCCTTTAGAATATCAAAAACCATTATGCTTTTTTCATTTTCCGAAAACCTTTACCGGTCCTCAAGCGTTTGGCTGTAGGTCCTGCTCGCGTTGAAAGTGGAGCTTCTGCTTAACTTGCCATCCTTCAGGCAACGGAACATCTGGAGAACCTCGCGCCGAAACTGCGTCCCACTCACGCAGTAGAGTAGAAAATTGATTGTATTGTTAATGTAAGCAATCAAGTTTGTAACCGCATAGAGAAGATTAATTTCAACTGACATTTGCCAGGTTGTTATCGAGAGCTGGCCTTGAACAATAAAAAACACGGAACTTGGCAAGGTCAATAAAATAAATAGGACACTGACAGTGGTGAGCATGTAGGTCATGCTCGTCAACTGCGAAGTATGGCCATCTTTCTTTCCGCCTGGATTCTGCATTTTCTTGCGTACGAGTTGACCTCTGATGACCTTGTAGAGAATCGAACAGTTGCAGAAACAAATGACGAAGAAAGGCAGCAAGCAATAGGCTAAAAGATCAATCCAGTACCATATCTTCTTCCAGAATACACCATAATCTTCGGTATCAGGCGTGCATTGACCGTTGGCGTTCAGCCGTTTAAAGTACAATATGTGCGAGTTCAGGCCAAATAGAAATATGAATATTATAGTGAGGACGACACACGTCCATTTCTTTGTGCATATTGTCCTCGCCTTCAACGGATAGGTGACGGAGATCCAACGTTCGACCGTCAGCAACGCGACAAGCCAGCTGGCGTAGTGAAGCAAAAAGTACACAGAGAAGACATGTACTGGACATGATATTGGGGTCAAGGTCCGGAGGTCAAGGTCAAACATTTCTCTGATCCATTGCCGAAGCAGTGCGGTCAATAGTACGGCGGTGTCGGCGAGGGCAAGGACGATCAGCAAAGTTCTGGTCGATGATTTCCCAAACTTTCGTCGGAGGAGGACGAGTATGGTTAACGCATTGAAAATAGTCCCAAATATGATCAAACACGGAGACATGTATTTCCAGAGTTGTCGTTGGAGTCGATATTGCCAAAACTGATTCAAGAATTCTTCAGGAGTTAGCAGAATTCGGGCTTTTTGAGTTGTTCTTGAGGCGTTTTCTGCGGTGGTGTCATCAGACGTGAACATGCTCGATTCCTCCGTTATATTTGACATTTCATACGCATTCGTCATCCTTATGTTGTTGTTTGATCGACAACTTCATGTACAAAGTCACACGTCCTCGGTATGTTACTGGATATTTTGAGAAAACAGTGGCTAAATACATGAATCCTTAACTGAAATAAAAAAATCATCCTAAATCGGTACTTGTCGTCAACTACGTCTTGGCGAATCAAGTTTTAGGCCTTCGAGAAACAGTTAACAGAGTCCAGATATCCTCTGCGTATAGCAGGGTGCTGTGTCCTATCAAAAGGTCGCTGTTCCTTGAAACTTTCCAGTATGCCGAACAGCCAGTATGGTATGAAATAGAGCCTCCCGCTCACGGGACAGGTTCAAGACCTGTCGACAAGATCTGTCGAATGAAGTCACACTCTGGCTCCTCCGATTCAGCAAAGTTATTGTGTGACCTGGACCAGCATATAGCTAATGAATTTCAACCAAGGGCGTTATGAAATCCCTCTACAAAATTGCTTGTCCATTCAGCATCCGTCGAACCATTATTGGTCGGTTGCAGGAGAGCCACGAAATGATTTCTTGTTTAGCTCTCGCAGCTAGAACCGGTTATGACACGGTGACTAATTTGCTAATGGTGTCTCCTTTGATATCTAAAATCGTATCGTCATTCCTGAGCATATTTGCACCCCGTTTCCCTTTGTATTACAATCATGGCGGTAAAGCAACCCGCGAGTATACATCGGAGTGAGTTCGGACAGGCACTAGGACCATAAGTGGGCGTGTGTAAAGCAGGCAAAAAACGAAACATATCCTGAATGATATAGATAGAACGGCATCTTGACCAACAAAGTTTTTAGATCCAATCTTTTATGTTCAGATTGACCTACATTGTTAGAGACTAACGCCAACGTTAGCCCAATTACATACAAGCGGTATCTCCTTCAGCAACGTTACTTCTAATGCCGATTGAGCAGCCGGAACATGGTTCTGTCACTGGGCTCCGTTTCTGTTTCTGGTGCAATGTTGTTTCTTGTTTTACAGACGGCCTATTAGTGTCTGTATGTAAACACTTGCGCATTAACTGATTAAGGTGGGTGAAGATAAATGAGATATGACATTGACAGTGCAAACAAAAGGTAACGGCACAGAGATATTATGTACCGAGGTGAAATAAATTCGATAAAAGCGATATGCCGCTTTTGTCCGCTACCCCTGGAGAATGAGCAGTTTACCTTTGTCACTTTGTAACATTAGGTTGAATCCTTTATTCGCCGCATAACGTGAGTGAGTATGTTGAATTGGAGCCCGGGTAGTTTTAAGCCTAATAACTCAAACAATCATCAGATATGTGATTGAATTCAATATCGTACTAGGCTACGGCGTGCAATGTGGACATTTGTCAGCTTAGCATGGATCTAGAACGTTGAAAGGCTCGAAGTCGGTCCACGCTTTCCGATCACCCACTTCCGGACCCATGCCATAGGCTTGCAACGGTGAACTTTCCCTAAACGCTTCTGTCTGGCATGTGGCGAGGTGACCCGCATGAGTAGGTTTTCTTTGCTACGCTTTTTGCGTCGCAGGAGGCGTTCAGGGTCGAGTGCTCGAGATAGAAGTCAAGCGCTCGAGATCAAAATGTCTTTTATATCGAGACGACACCAACAGGAAAAAAAACAATCAAGGTCGGTTCCCCTGGAAAAAAATCCTATGTCATTCCCTATCTGTATGGTATTCATGTTAAGGTATGGTACTGTAGAGACCCAATACAGTACGATCATATTACGCCAGTCCTCCGGTCTCATGTTTATTTCAAAGTCTTGCTGCATTGCTATAGGCTGTTCATGTGTCGGCACCTGGTTACCTTCAGCTTCCACTCGCCGTATCTGCTCACCGTACGAGGTAATCTGCTCCTAGCTTCAAGCTTTCACCAAAGCGCACAAAGACCTCGTTTGGGGACAGAAGTTTTTCGGCGAGTGGTCCCTTCCTTTGGAACCAGCTACCGGCCCATATCAGGCTGGCAGATAGCATAATTTCATTCAAGCGGTCACTAAAGACGTGGCTGTTTAAGAGACATTTTGAGGGGTGGGCGCCTTGATCACGTTTACACGCTATCCTGCTATAAATTCACTTTGATCATTCTGATGATTGATCTCAAATTTCTCCGCATCCCGCTATCGCATTTGCTGTAAGTGCAATTAGGAAAATTGCAACTGTTTAGAAAATTGCTTTGGGTTGAACAATGGAAGGGGACATCATGCTGTGACAGTACGCACTTATCATGTTACAAACTGCTTACAAAACAAAACAAATATGGGTAGAGATTATTATTAAAATGGAGAACGGTCACCTATATATTGAAAATCCAACAAGTGGACCAGCGATAACCGAAAGAACATGAGAAGCTGAGCAAATTGACATGGTTGAGGGTAATTGAGGGTACAAAACAGGTAAATATGCTCTAAATGGCGGCCATGGCCGTCTCGATCTGACATGATAAGCGCCACCGGCAGCAGGGATGCAGCCACTCAGAATAGTTGAAATTCGAATCGAGGGGATAATGGAGCTCCGAACCTGATACGTTGTCGAGTGTAACTATGTTGATCTGCGGCAGCCTGAAGAGGAAATTCAGTTAGAGCTACGGGAGAAGACTGCCAGGAAGACCGGGTGGATTCGAGCAGTTGACCGAAAGCATCGACCTGCTAGTCATGAATTTGAGATGCATAAGAGCTTCATCCCGGCTGCAATATCAATTGCGCCAGTTATGATGACAGCGGTGTGATGAATTTTGATATTCACCGACAAAAGCGCGTACCACCAAGTATCAAGTCCTATCCGTGATAATGTTAAGCCTTCACGGAGTCGTAAACTTCGTCAAATCCGGCGTGTCATTATTTAAATCAAATCGTGTTTCGTGTCACTCTCGCGATGATGAATTTTAATCGACGGCATTTTCTAAAAGGAGGATTTCTTATTATGATGGTGGAAGGACGAGTGGGCAACGTGAAAATCATCAAGTTTGACCAATGTGCTGTAATTCTTTTCATAACCCCCGCTTATGCCAGGCTCCATCATTAATCAAATGATTGCGTGCAGCGAGGATCCACCGTTGTGAGTTGAAATACGGGCAGGCGGTCGGGGGCGATCAAACAAGAAACTCCGCAGAGAAGTTACACTACAGGGTAATTTGCAGATGATCAAAGTTCGACAATACAAAATGTAGAATGATCGCTCATCGAGTCCTCCCTGCTGCAAAATTTGGTAATTTAGGTGGTCGATCACAGACAAAGCAACAATCCAATCTCATGTCAGGAATTGATGAAGATGTTAATGGCTGCACACGAGACTGATTTAGAGCATCTGATTGGAGTGCTACAAAATTCTGCACTCTTTCAAATCGAGGGATGGTATGTTATAGAGATATCATGGCGTAGAAATTGTGCCGGGTATATATTTAATACTGTTCTTTTCAAGTTAACTGCTGTGCTGTGAAAGCCATGCAGACTACCGCGTACAACGAATGGCCAGGGGCGAACGGCACCCATGAAATTCTCTCGCCCGCAGAAATGAACGTGGACGAAACCTTAGCAGCGACACCGCAGATCATCTACCTCACCCTCAATCAATTCCTGCTCCTCTTCTGGGAGTTTCGACTTCAGTTACTCCTCTGGAAATACGTATCACCGGTCCTAATTTTTCTCGGGACAGTCTTAAACGGTTTGACAGTAATCGTCCTGCTGCGACGAAAGTTCGGTAAATCCTCGACAAGGATGCTGTTGATTGTCTTAGCCTTGGCGGATACTGCTGTTTTATGGACGGGGCTTTTGCGACAATGGGTAAAAAGTCTATTTGAACTGGACCTCAGGTGTTTGATGCCTGTATCCTGTCCTGTGCATACTTTCTCCACGTACCTTTTCCTTCACTTCGCGAGCTGGCTTGTCGCCTTGTTGACCTTAGAACGATGGATCTCCGTCACCTTTCCCTTGAAGGCAAGAGTCATCTGTACGAGAAAATGGACAAGTGTTGTTCTGGTTATTCTATTCCTATTTCTTTTTGCACTTAATTCTCACATCCTTTTCTTTACCAAAATAAAACAAATTGATAATAAGCTGTCCTGCACACATTCAACAGAAGTTTATGGCGATTTCTGGAAACGTGTATGGTACTGGTTCGATTTACTCTCCTACTCTTGTCTCCCTTTCCTCGCTATAGCTTTCTGTAATTGGTCCATTTTATACAAGGTCATCAGAGGTCAAATCAAGCGCAATAAACTTCAGAACCCGGGAGGAAATAAAAATGGCCACTCACGGCAGTTGACAAGCATGACATACATGCTGACTACAGTTAGTATTATGTTCATTTTATTGACCTTGCCAGCTTCTATATTTTTCATAATTCAAGATCACGTGGAAATTATTACCTGGCAACAGAATGTCGAACTGAGGCTAATATATGCCATAACAAACTTACTTGGCTACGTTAATAATACAATAAATTTTCTTCTCTATTGCGTGAGCGGCACACAATTTCGACGAGAGGTATTCCGAATGATCTGTGGGATGAGGCGTGCCGAACACGGCAGAAGTTCTGTACATAATCCCAGCCAGACTTACACACAGACACTTGAGGACTAGAGGTCATTTAAGACTAAGTTATATGATACGGCCCGTTTGCGAGTGAGTCCTACTAGCCCCTTTTAGTCTAGACTGGCCTGGCCCGTCCCACTACAAGAGTCAGCTCATTTCGTCAGCCTCGGCGGACTACGCGGTGCCTGGCCTTGGCCAGTGTGTCCAGCGCTACCACTGTGGCTATCGACAAACCAGGACAGAACAAGATCACACCGGCGCAGAATACGCTGCTGATGCAACCATGCAGTCTAATGTTGGTGGTCAATCCTAACACTATAGCGATAATCATAATTACTTCGTTGAGTTATCGCCTGTGTTACGATGTCATCAATGTTTGTCACCCATTCTCCGAGTAGACTTAATATTCAAGCGAATTCTCCCTGCCAGTATAGCTTCAATTCGTAAAGTCATCACAGCTTAACTAAGCTTTCTAGTGACTGAAAGTAGGCTAGTCTCGGTGATAGATTCGCACTTCCATTTGTAAAGTCATCACAGCTTAACTAAGCTTTCTAGTGACTGAAAGTAGGCTAGTCTCGGTGATAGATTCGCACTTCCATTTGTAAAGTCATCACAGCTTAGCTTAACTAAGCTTTCTAGTGACTGAAAGTAAGCTAGTCTCGGTGATAGATTCGCACTTGCTTTAGGAGTAAAATTACAAAATATGTCTAACGTACTATTTTAACAATGTAACAACTTTTCGCCTGCCGAGACATGTAAGAAGCCCTATAGTTATTAGCCATGGCCTTGGCTTTCCAAATGCTATAATGGCATTTTTGCGTTTTTTACCAAACGGAAAAATTGCACGTGACCACCTAGTTGTATGAGCATTCTCGATTTGAAATCATGGCAACAATCACGGGACATAAAATAATGAACAATTACAAGACCCATTCATGTGTTTCATAATAGCAAAATCGTCCTCACATTGTCAACAAATATCATTATTGATCAGAAGCAATGATAAACAATGAAGGACAGAGCAAGTTCTTTTTAATCATCATTATTCAAGTAGCCTGAGAAGTAACAATAGAATCGTAGAAGTCAATGACGACAGAGTATGTAGTAATTATCCTTGTGGCCCAATATAAACTCCCATTCCATAGTATCCTATATCACATTTTCTGATTCTTGATGAAAACTAATATCTACTGGATGACTGTAACAATGGGCCAAGAGAAACGATTAAACCGATGAAGAGGAGCGATGCCTGGTGATTTAGGAGGTCACGGGGTGCCGGTCGGGTAGCGAATTTTTTTTCTTGAACCTTTCGGGCAGTACATTGTACATTTGTACACAGCAGATATGCTTATTACCTCAGAAATCGAACCCTTAAAAGGGCCTTATGGTCCCAAAGTAGGGGTCAAAAAGTTGATGTCATCGAATCATGTCAACACGGGTATCAAAATGAAGGTCCTTGAGGTAACTTTAGCATGGCATAGTTTTTGGCCTCTTTGACGAACCCTGGGACCCTTCAGAGTGGACCAAAATGGCAAAGGTGGCTCCTTTGACCCCCTCCGACAAGCTTCATGGGCACTACGGATGGATATAAACTTTTTTGATTGAAGGTCACTGGTGTACTGTAACCAAGTGCATCCCGTTACTTTTTAAATTAGTTTTCATTAGGGAGTAAATCTTAGCCCAACAACGAGTATAACCAATAAGATGCTTGACGAAACAAGCACGATATTGCTGAATGACGTGTTGATTTGACGCGGACGACGGGATAAAAAAGCAGAAATCAGTGAGTTATTGACCTGCGACAGGCGTTGCTATGTTGATAACCAGTGCCAAGGAGTTCATTTATAATCGAAGTTTGGACAGGCAGGAATCAAAGAAGTGATGTTTATTGAGTATTAGCTCAGTAAACTTAGAATACGATTTTCTGATCGGGGACTTAAGTGCGATTTGTGTGCCTTTTGTTGGCCGTGTTTATAACTCGTATCTTATCTTGTGTCATCAAAATGGAGGAACGCAACACGCCAACGCTTGAGGGTGCTTCCGCTACTAATCACTCGGAATGGCCAGGTTCTGATCTGATCGACTCCACCACATCGTGGAAGCGGCTTCTCGAGCACGCCCTGTGGGTCCACGTCCCCCCAGTGCTAATCGTCTCGGGAACTATTCTCAATGCAATAACTATTACAGTTCTTCTAAGTCGGAAATTTGGCAAGGCTTCGACGAGGATTTTACTCATCGGGCTGGCGCTAACTGATACGGCTGTCTTATGGACAGGGCTCCTACGTATCTGGCTGGTCGATTACTTTGATGTGGATGTAAGACTTCTGTCCTACATATCATGTCCACTGCACACTTTCTTAACGTACTTCTTAATTGACATGGCGAGTTGGCTTGTCATGCTGTTAACTGTGGAAAGATGGATATCTGTTGCGTTTCCGTTGAAGGCTAGGTTCATTTGCCGCAAGAAGTGGACATTTGCCACACTTTTCTGTGCCTTTGCCTGTCTCTTCATGTTGAACTCTCACATGCTCTTTTTATTCCGACTAAATGCAGAAGGGGATGAATGCGGTGAAACGACAACGGCCTATCTTGACTTCTGTTCCGATGTTTTTCCATGGATTGACTTAATAACTTATTCAGGTATACCTTTACTTGTCATAACAGTCTGCAACTGCTCCATTCTATACAAGCTCATCCAATGTCAAAACAAGAGAAAGACACTCCAAAATCCGGGGAAGAATCCAGATGGTTGGACAGCGCATGCGCAGATGACGAGCATGACGTATATGTTGACTGCCGTCAGTGTCACTTTTCTCTTACTGACCTTACCCGCAGCAATCTACTTCATCGTGAACAGCTCCATGCCTGATGAGGATATTCCTGTGAATGTAAATGAAGATTTAGATGTGGCCTTCGCGGTCACGTATTTATCTAGTTACGTGAACAACACAATCAATTTCCTTCTCTACTGTCTTAGCGGCACGCAGTTTCGTCGCGAGGTTTACAGAATGTTCCGGGGTGTCATCATCAAGGGCGAGACGAGCCGAAGTATACGGTAGAGCGGCATCAATTCCATGCGGAATATCAGTCCTAAAGTCTCCTCCTCTCACGACGGTGGATCGGCATGCATCGATTCCTTCAGCGCAGACATCAAATGAATCGGACTATTTTGACTGCTTTCATATTTTGTAACAACCGGCCTCGCCGCCAAGCTGCTGTGGTCTCCAAACAATAACCACCGCCACAAAATGAGGCACATGGAATCATACACTGTTAACAGCGCTACACTGCAACGGAGTTGTTCTAAAATCGTATCAACATCGGTCAACTTTATCATTGCCAGGCAAATCCCCTTGAGCATTATTCCCATGCCGTTGTTTCAATATTTGAAATCGTCACGAGGTTGAGTGGGTCATTGATTATAAGGCCGCATTGTTTTTCTTTGATAATTGCATATGCAAGATCCATGCCAATCAGAGGATGTGTCCTGGTAACGACAGAACCAAATCCAATATTGCGGCCCGTAATTGAGTTTCGTTATTTTCTAGGAAGTGACTATTTGGCAAGCCCGGCTTACCAAACAGCGACTTTTTCTTGTCCTGAAGAGAGCCGAACTCATTAATATTAAAGTAAAGTCTCCAGCTCGCCAAACAGGGTAGATTTTTTACCTGTTTGGCAAGCCCGGCTGGCCGAACAGGGTGGCTTTTTAGTGCCGTTTGGCAAGCGGCTCTCCAAACAGGACAAAAAAAGATGCCTGTTCGGCGAGCGGCTTGCCATATAGACCCGGCCTATTTTCTATTGAGTTTGCCCAAAATAAGTTTTGCACCATTCTTGTTTGAGTTTGAGTATTCTCTCTTGCTTACAAGTAAGATTAGACCATAGGGATCTTGATGATATCGAGTTTCAACCACGTTACTTGTCTTAAACATTACTTTTTTGCCTTAGAAAATTGGTTCCTTTCGTTTTCTTTTGAGAGTTTTTGCTGAGTAGAAAAAAGATCGAAAGTCAGGCTGCAGGATATCGCCGTCAACCAACTGGTTATCACAGTGAAACCACAAGAATTCCACAATCTGTGGTTGGTGAAGAACTATACTTTACGCCCAGGGCCTGATAGTCTTTTGCCAGAGAGATTTGCTGTTGTGAAATAAAAATTCGCTGAGGACTGGATCGATTTGATTGGTTGAAAATTGTCGTTGACGGAACGTCATTTTCGGGCTTGCGTCCCCGACTCAGTCTTAGCGAAAAATGTATATTTCGTAAGATTTCGTGCAAGCAGATTGGATATGTGGACTAGTCTGAGTTGCAAAGCTGTGTTTGTTTCCATTGAGTTGATTCAATTCGAAACTACGGAAACGGGTCTTGAAATAGTGTAATTGATATTCACAAATCTATTAAGATTTTAATCAGGCACGCCTTCCTTGGTTATGTGTCACGTCTTAATATTGACTTATTAATGATCAAGTGCGAATTTCTTCATCGCACGCCTATACAAACTGATTGAAAAAAGTGAATAAACAGTCTGGCAAAGCACCATTCCGTCCACTTCAAACTGATTAAGGAGGGTGAATACAAATTCTGGAGAATTACGTCCACTGAACAGAGTCTTTTCTATCATGGAGCAGCCCACAACTGCTTTTCAAAGTGCGACCATTCAACCATCAAACGGGAGTACCAGAGCGGTGTTCTGGCAGACACTGGTCACGCTATCTCTCAATGAATACGTCCCCCCAGTTCTGATTATACTGGGAACAATTCTCAATGCCTTGACGATCATAGTTGTACTTGTGCGAAAATTTGGGAAGCTTTCTACGAGGACACTTCTCGTCACGCTTGCCCTAACAGACACTGCAGCGCTTTGGGCTGGACTTCTCAGAATGTGGATCTTCGTGGCTTTCGGTTTTGATATTCGACTTCTGACACCAAGATCGTGCCCTCTGCATAAATTCTGCACATACTTCTTCTTGGATCTGGCAAGTTGGAATGTGATGCTGATAACATTAGAGAGATGGATATCAGTGTCTTTTCCATTACAGGCAAAGTTAGTGTGCACTGGAAAGTGGACAAGCGTTGCTATGAGTGTTGTATTCTTCATTCTATTTGGATTGAATGCACACATTCTCTTCTTTCATCAAATACAGGACGGTGATTGCTATGAAACAACGGAGGCCTACTACAACTTTTTCATGGAGGGATTCTACTGGATCGATTTCTTCGCTTATTCAGGCATTCCTTTCCTTGTTATTGCCTCCTGCAACTGTTTGATTCTCTACGAAGTCATCCGAGGAAATATGAAACGCAAGAATCTTCAGAACACTGGGAATGCAGCTCGCCAGGCAACACAGATGACAAGTATGACTTACATGTTGATTACTGTGAGCGTCACGTTTCTGCTACTAACCTTACCAATTTCGGTTTATTTCATCGTGTTCGCGACACTGCCAGAAGTTTTGAGCGATCAGCAAGACCGCAACATGACGCTGTTCTACACCATCACAATTTTACTTAGCTACGTAAACAACACGATAAACTTTCTTCTATACTGCGTCAGTGGAACGCAGTTTCGTCACGAGGTTCATGCATTGTTCCGAGGCCTGAAGCCCCACCTGAAACGTAATCAGGATACTCTGGGTAGCCAAACGTTGTCCCTGTATAGTAACAGTCGAACATCGGTTACTCAAATATCGAGGAATACTTCATGATCAGTTAAACCACGGATAGGGTAGACCCCAAAAGGGCAACCTCCGGGTCAAACTACATTTTGTGTAAAGTTTCTTGGCGAACAGGAGTAGTGAACTATGACAGGCGAACAGAGAGAAAAACGGTCTTCAAATTATGGTATGATTTTTGTGCAGGTACACGTAGTTTATCAATGTTCCTCGGTCAATGCATCGGAGCTGTAATTCACTCTCAAAGTTGAAGTTCGATTTGGAGTCGTACGAAGCAACTGGAACATCCATTCAAAAACGATAAGAAATCCCTTGCAGTATTCTCTTTAGCATTGTTTGCCTTACTCAAAAAAAGGTCACATGTAATTTTCATTGCCATTCAGTCGAAGTATACTAATTATCAACTTTAAATCAAAAGTAAATTGTGCAAATTACAGCTCTTCGATACTCGCTCGAGGGCATTCCACGTTTCATGATTGTGGCATGCTCTTCGAAACATGGGTGTTTTGCAGCGACCATGTTATATGATATCGCACGAGTTCATTGATATTTCGCCGTGCTATAAAACACATTATTATGAATGGAAAGGAAATACAGAAAATCCATGAAACGCAATCAGGACTTTACGCCATGAATGCGTACCATATTGCCGGCTTTTTGATATTAGTCCGTGTACATGAAGTTACCATAGAGGTTAGCTGTAAAGTCGATCAAAGATATTCGGGTTCCTGAACCGTCGCTATCATGAGTTTTCAAGGAAGATAGTTCCTTCAGTTTTAGGCAACTCCTTCGACGCTCTCTATATATGTTGAAAAAGTTGGCAAATGAGGATTTTCTTTGAAGGTGGAGGAGGATCGCACCAGCAGCTGACGAATCGTCAAAAGTTACAACCGGGAACAACTCCCTTGCTCAGTTGTTCTACTCCTCAGTGGGATGGTGTAATCTACCCGCCGTGTATCTATGTCTGGTCTCCCGAACAAGAGTAGCTGACCACTTGAGTCGGAAAACTTATTTGTTTCCTATTCTCACGCTTGAGTCGGAAAACTCACTTTTTCCTTATTCTCAACCCAAATCATTGCAGATTACGACCCCGTCATTCCGTTCAATCCGTGAATGGCCATCAATTCGAAGTGAAAGACTAACTCGTCCACCATTTCTAATTCGACCATCAGCATGTCAGACCTTTCCAAGTTTGTTCAACGAAGGAACCCTAAGGTTGTCGTTGATCACGATTTAACCTCAAATTCAACAGGGTCAAGTATCGAGCGGTTTAAATTTTGGTGGGAGGTCCCGCCAGATTTGAATAGCTTCTGGGAGTATCACTTCTACGAGGCTCTCTGGACGTACTCTCCGCCAATTCTAATCATTGCTGGTACCATTCTAAATGCTTTAACTGTCATTGTTCTACTAAAAAGAAAATTTGGTAAATCTTCAACAAGAATCCTACTCATCGTCCTCGCTTTCGTAGACACCGGGGTTCTCTGGACGGCGCTACTGGGATATTGGATAAGGTATGCCTTTGACGTGGAGGTTCGAATCTTGTCAGAATTATCGTGTCCACTTAACTTTTTCTTCACCTATTTCTTTCTCCAATTAGCGAGTTGGAGCATCACGCTGTTGACCATAGAGAGATGGATCTCAGTTATTTTCCCCCTAAAGGCCAAGTTGATATGCACTGGTAAACGGACGGCTATAATCCTGATTCTAGTGGTAATCCTTCTCCTTTGTCTCAACGCTCACATGCTTTTCTTGTTCGGAATAAGAGACGGCGAATGTTTGCCGATGGCAGCTCCCTATATTTATTTCTGGAAATATGTTTGGACGTACATAGACCTATTGGCAAAGGCCTGCATTCCGTTCCTCGTCATCACTGTGTGCAACTGTTCCATTCTATACAAAGTCATCCGAAGTCATAACACGAGAAAGAAACTCCCGAACCTAGAGAAGAGTTCGGATGGTCAGACAGCGCATGCGCAGATGACGAGCATGACGTACATGTTGACTACTGTCAGTGTGATGTTTATTTTCCTTACGTTACCGGCATGCATTTATTATATACTCATACTCAAATTAACCTTGATTTCTTCTTGGCACAGTTTAGTAAAACTAATTTTTATTCACGCGTTCACCAACTTTATCCAGTATATCAATAATTCAATCAACTTTCTGCTATACTGCGTCAGCGGGAAGCAATTTCGAACCGAGTTATACCAGATGTTCAAAGGTACGCCGTCACGCGCCCCCAGTGCTGCGATTCGAAATAAGTGAGCTCAACCAATGACGTGCAGACACATCATCCAAAGGTATGAGAAGCGCGAGGGTTTTGATAACGCCCAAGGCGGAGGACGTCATGTTCTCGCATGTTCTCACTCTGCTCTGCGAGGGTTCCGATAGAGGCGACCCAATTTCGTCATTCTAGAATACTTCTTACACCGGCTCACCCCTGCCAGAGTTCGTGCTATAATCGGAGGCTGGGTTTTGAGGCAATCAACGTTTTTGTAATATAACTATCAAGGCGCTTGTTGACACAAAAGCAAAATGGAGGCGATGTATGTCGACGGCATGGCATGTATAAGTGTATCATGTCATACGTTGCATTTCCTCTCATCCAATCTGCGTGGTTTATCGGTAAACGTATGCTTTACGTTATCCCCTTCCATTGGGGCCTTTAAACAAAGCCCGCTCGCACAGCGGCCTAAATTCCCATTGATCTACAGTCTCATCAAAGGGTTATCAGAACAATTCTTGATGACATCGACCCCCACGAAAGAGCTTAGGACAAATAATCGTATGCTATACCTTGTTGTTCTGTAATCTTCTAGCAAGGAGGAAAAAAAGAAATATATATACACTAGCATTGTACCCGTGGCGCAGGCAGGTTCAAATGGGCTATACCTTGAATAGATTGAATTGCAATGAAAATCTAATGCAATATCAAAGGAGCAATATCGAAGAGTCAAATTCAAACAAACCATTTGTCCACAGACTCGGACCTAGCTGTGGCGTGTTGTATGCGTGCATAAAAAGTATATCAATTGGTCCGATAGAGATGATGAGGCAATGTCAATATGCCTCGTTTCTTAGTCAGCAATATGCCCCTTTTTATACGGAGAAGGAGAACCCAGATAGGCCTTCACTTGTCGGCCTCCAAATGGCTCGGACCAATTGCACTATCACTACATGTACTATAACTTTAAAATGCGTGCTCCTCCTACATGTAGCATGATCTCGGGCAAGGCACTTAGTCGACAGGCAAGCTGGAAGTTCAGCACCGTGAGCAGCTCCTTGATAAGGCCATGCCAAGTTCAGAGTGCCTCTTCAGATACATCAAGTATTGAAAGCTGTCGTGAGCACATAAACAGACCATGGTAACCTTCATTTGAAAATCCCATCATAATCAAGGGCTAGCACCGGCTAACACAGCACCCATAAACAATAGACCACCAATTTGACCCAGCTCCTTACTGCGGGAAGACTCAAGTCCAGCAACCAAAAGTACCAAAAATACATTTTTGTTTACATTTGAACTGCACACATGCGTTTGTTCACAATTTCTTTCCCCGCGAAATCTCGAAGATCAGGTGACCTGCAATCGTGGATTGAAAATAACATTAAACTTGGTTCAGCAGGTACAGGCTGTTCCAATCATCCCCCTTCAGCCAGCTGTTCAACAGGTAATATTAGCCATCCCACAGGGAGTGCAGGTATTTGATTAAGCCTCTGCATAACTAAACAGCAATGACTTGGCTTCTGTGAGTGGTAAGGAGAGTTGACAGTGTCCGATTAAAAATCCCTCATTACTGCTCCGCTGAAGTAAATTTCCGAAAATAAACATAACGTTGCATCAGGATAACATATCACCTGCAAACGTGCAAAATTTCGAGACGAATTTCGAGACGCACTACCCCCAAATGGCACTTTATCGAGCCGCCTTATAGTATTATGATATAGATGTATGATTGAGTACACGGTTTCTTTGCCGTTACCTACCTGATCAAAGATACCAGATTTCGCTTCAGGAGACAGGGGAATTCCCGTAGGGATGACGGGCCTTGTTTTACGTCGCCCAGCCGGAATGAGAAGTGAATTCAACGACGAAACATCGGCGGTAAGTCCTAACGCTTGATTTTTTTCTTCATTTATGGTAGTGGAAGGGGAAACGCTAGTGTTATGATAACGCCAACGTTATGATCTGAATTGGAGCAATAATTACGCACTTCATCGAGAGGAGGATCCGCCAGAAATAAAATGCAGATCAGGCTAAGTCCGTAAATGCGTAAGTTATTTCTACAGTGTCTTTAAAATCAATGCCCTAACTAGCTTAAAAGCACCATATGACTTTAGTTTTCGGTTTGGAAGAATATTTTTTCCAGATACTATTTTGCAACAAGTTGAAAATATCATCGTTTGTAGTGTATTCTACAAAATAATTGCCCCGAGGGGAGTCTTCGGGTTTTTACGACAGCCAATTGCGTAGCTATATATGTTGAATGTTACCGTGAACGAGAAAGATGGGGAAATCGTATGATTGCTAAATAATGATGATGACATAATCGATATACCCGTAGTCATTCCCGATGACACTTCTCCAGTGATGCGGAACTTCATCAGTAATGCTGTGTACCACACCAATGCAAGCCCGACGCCGAAAGCACGTAGAATCCAAGAGTCGGTTAGGATCTTCTTCATCAACAAAACGCGTGGACTTTTGGTATACACATTTGTGCGGTTATCATGTTCAATAAGTGAGAAGGCGCACGATCACCACCGCCAACGGGAATGCTTTTGTTTCTTTGTACCAGCAGTAGCTAGCCAGACATGTCATCCTACGGGCAGAAGGCTTCAAAACTCATGATTCTGCTTTTAGCAGGATATTTTTAGGTATTTCACAAACTTATCCTGGAAAGATTCAGACATCTCATTTCTCTTGCCCTCTCTAAGGCCCCTGATAATATGTTGTCAGTCTGAATATATATATGGAATATATATAGTGTGAAAATAGCCCGATGTGTATACCTGTTAGACAGGTTTAACAGAAAGAAGTGTACTTTAGAAGTCTAAAAACCTTTTCAAGAATCTATTGTTCCTTGCCGCTTAATACCCGTTTGCAACGGAACTGCGTAAGAATAAATTCCATCGATGAGGCCAGTTTTAGTAGTTATGATACTTCTCAACACGGGCCACTTGACAGAAGAAACCACTTCTGATTTCCCAAGTCCAACAGTGTCAACAGGAGGGCAGGGGGAGGTTGAAAGTGAAGGTCTATTAGATATGAATATTTTCTGGGAGTACCGCTTCCAGAGAATCCTTTGGGCGTATTCTCCACCCGTGTTACTCATTCTCGGTACCGTTCTTAACAGTTTAACCATCTCTGTCCTCCACAAAAGGAAATTTGGTAAATTTTCTACCAGAATTCTGCTTTCTGTTTTAGCAATAATAGACACTGTGGTCCTTTGGACGAACCTCATGCCCTTTTGGTTGACGTATGGGTTTGGGTTAAAGGTTTCTGGCTTCGAGGGATGCCGTCTTAGATTGTTCCTAGCGTATTTTGTCCTACATCTTGCAAGTTGGACTGTCATGCTTTTGACCATCGAAAGATGGATTTCTGTCACGTTTCCCCTGAAGGCTAAGTTCATCTGTACCGGTAAATGGACAAGCATTACACTGGCTGCAGTGGCTAGCATGCTGCTAGCCCTTAACGCGCACACACTCTTTATGCGAAAACGTCATGCCACGGTCTCGTGTTGGTTCGCAACGAAAGCTTACGAATATTTCTTTTTTCATATCTGGTCATGGATAGATCTAGTTATATATTCGGGTGTGCCCTTCCTTGTAATAACTGTGTGCAACTTTTCAATTCTCTACCAGGTCATTCGAGGTCAAATCAAACGAAAGAAACTTCAAAATCCGGGGCAGAGTTCAGATGGTCGGACAGCTCAATTGACGAGTATGACATACATCTTGACTACTGTCAGCATCACGTTTATAGTGCTAACATTACCAGTAAGCCTCTTTGGCCTTCTCGTCCCTCACTTGTCCCTTTCAACTTGGCATCAGATGGCAAAATATGTATTTGCTCACGCTGTCACGAATTTGATCCAATATATTAATAACACAATTAATTTTCTGCTGTACTGCGTTAGTGGGAAGCTATTTCGAACTGAGGTATACCGGATGTTCCGATGCACGCCATCCCTAGAAAAAAGAAGTCGGAGTTCTTCGTATTTACGTCGGGTTTCACATCAGGAATGAGCCAATCACGGTCGTGCATCTAGTGTAAAATGTCCAGAAGTAATGAGCCATTTGCTATTTAAAACTTTTGATGCAACCTCTGACACAGGGGTGCTGTAGTCACGGTTGGGTATAATAAACGCTGTCAAATGTTCTAAAACGACAGCGGCTATCGAGTCTAACCTTTTACCCCATAACATTTGGCGAATTGCAGTGGTATTCATTACTTTCCTCAAGCAGCAATTTGACACTTCCGGTCAGGTATTGGCCAATCAGAACACACCTGTCATGCTTGTTAGGCGCACAACGCATGGCCATTATTGAGTACAGGGTTTCTGAATGGCCGATACCGGATCGGAGGTAAAAAATCGGAGGTCATTTAAATTGCTGAGTGGGGGGAAGTCATGAATATACAGAAGGATGAAGGGTCGCCTTTGCTTTTTATCGCTGAAGTGACGGACAAGCAGTTTTTGATGAGGCAACATCGGCGGAAATCCTAACGCTTGTATTTTCTTCTTCATTTATGGTAGTGGAAGGGGAAACGCTAGTGTTATGATAACGCCAACGTTATGATCTGAATTGGAGCAATAATTACGCACTTCATCGAGAGGAGGATCCGCCAGAAATAAAATGCAGATCAGGCTAAGTCCGTAAATGCGTAAGTTATTTCTACAGTGTCTTTAAAATCAATGCCCTAACTAGCTTAAAAGCACCATATGACTTTAGTTTTCGGTTTGGAAGAATATTTTTTCCAGATAATATTTTGCAACAAGTTGAAAATATCATCGTTTGTAGTGTATTCTACAAAATAATTGCCCCGACGGGAGTCTTCGCGTTTTTACGACAGGCAATTGCGTGGCAATATATGTTGAATGTTACCGTGAACGAGAAAGATGGGGAAATCGTATGATTGCTAAATAATGATGATGACATAATCGATATACCCGTAGTCATTCCCGATGACACTTCTTCAGTGATGCGGAACTTCATCAGTAATGCTGTGTACCACACCAATGCAAGCCCGACGCCGAAAGCACGTAGAATCCAAGAGCCGGTTAGGATCTTCTTCATCAACAAAACGCGTGGACTTTTGGTATACACATTTGTGCGGTTATCATGTTCAATAAGTGAGAAGGCGCACGATCACCACCGCCAACGGGAATGCTTTTGTTTCTTTGTACCAGCAGTAGCTAGCCAGACATGTCATCCTACGGGCAGAAGGCTTCAAAACTCATGATTCTGCTTTTAGCAGGATATTTTTAGGTATTTCACAAACTTATCCTGGAAAGATTCAGACATCTCATTTCTCTTGCCCTCTCTAAGGCCCCTGATAATATGTTGTCAGTCTGAATATATATATGGAATATATATAGTGTGAAAATAGCCCGATGTGTATACCTCTTAGACAGGTTTAACAGAAAGAAGTGTACTTTAGAAGTCTAAAAACCTTTTCAAGAATCTATTGTTCCTTGCCGCTTAATACCCGTTTGCAACGGAACTGCGTAAGAATAAATTCCATCGATGAGGCCAGTTTTAGTAGTTATGATACTTCTCAACACGGGCCACTTGACAGAAGAAACCACTTCTGATTTCCCAAGTCCAACAGTGTCAACAGGAGGGCAGGGGGAGGTTGAGAGTGAAGGTCTACCAGATCTGAATATTTTCTGGGAGTACCGCTTCCAGAGAATCCTTTGGAAGTATTCTCCACCCGTGTTACTCATTCTCGGTACCGTTCTTAACAGTTTAACCATCACTGTTCTCCACAAAAGGAAATTTGGTAAATTTTCTACCAGAATTCTGCTTTCTGTTTTAGCAATAATAGACACTGTGGTCCTTTGGACGAACCTTATACCCTTTTGGTTGATGTATGGGTTTGGGTTAAAGGTTTCTGGCTTCGAAGGAGACCTCTGCCCTCTTAGATTGTTCCTAGCGTATTTTGTCCTACATCTTGCAAGTTGGACTGTCATGCTTTTGACCATCGAAAGATGGATTTCTGTCACGTTTCCCCTGAAGGCTAAGTTCATCTGTACGTCCGGTAAATGGACAAGCATTACACTGGCTGCAGTGGCTAGCATGCTGCTAGCCCTTAACGCGCACACACTCTTTATGCGAAGACATCATGGCTCGGTCTCGTGTAGGTGGGCAACGAAAGCTCACGAATATTTCTTTTTGCATATCTGGTCATGGATAGATCTAGTTATATATTCGGGTGTGCCCTTCCTTGTAATAACTGTGTGCAACTTTTCAATTCTCTACCAGGTCATTCGAGGTCAAATCAAACGAAAGAAACTTCAAAATCCGGGGCAGAGTTCAGATGGTCGGACAGCTCAATTGACGAGTATGACATACATCTTGACTACTGTCAGCATCACGTTTATAGTGCTAACATTACCAGTAAGCCTCTATGCCCTTGTCCGTTCACACTTGTCCATTTCAACTTGGCATCAGTATGTAAAAAGCATATTTGCTCACGCTGTCACGAATTTAATCCAATATATTAATAACACAATTAATTTTCTGCTGTACTGCGTTAGTGGGAAGCTATTTCGAACTGAGGTATACCGGATGTTCCGATGCACGCCATCCCTAGAAAAAAGAAGTCGGAGTTTTTCGTATTTACGTCGGGTTTCACATCAGGAATGAGCCAATCACGGTCGTGCATCTAGTGTAAAATGTCCAGAAGTAATGAGCCATTTGCTATTTAAAACTTTTGATGCAACCTCTGACACAGGGGTGCTGTAGTCACGGTTGGGTATAATAAACGCTGTCAAATGTTCTAAAACGACAGCGGCTATCGAGTCTAACCTTTTACCCCATAACATTTGGCGAATTGCAGTGGTATTCATTACTTTCCTCAAGCAGCAATTTGACACTTCCGGTCAGGTATTGGCCAATCAGAACACACCTGTCATGCTTGTTAGGCGCACAACGCATGGCCATTATTGAGTACAGGGTTTCTGAATGGCCGATACCGGATCGGAGGTAAAAAATCGGAGGTCATTTAAATTGCTGAGTGGGGGGAAGTCATGAATATACAGAAGGATGAAGGGTCGCCTTTGCTTTTTATCGCTGAAGTGACGGACAAGCAGTTTTTGATGAGGCAACATCGGCGGAAATCCTAACGCTTGTATTTTCTTCTTCATTTATGGTAGTGGAAGGGGAAACGCTAGTGTTATGATAACGCCAACGTTATGATCTGAATTGGAGCAATAATTACGCACTTCATCGAGAGGAGGATCCGCCAGAAATAAAATGCAGATCAGGCTAAGTCCGTAAATGCGTAAGTTATTTCTACAGTGTCTTTAAAATCAATGCCCTAACTAGCTTAAAAGCACCATATGACTTTAGTTTTCGGTTTGGAAGAATATTTTTTCCAGATAATATTTTGCAACAAGTTGAAAATATCATCGTTTGTAGTGTATTCTACAAAATAATTGCCCCGACGGGAGTCTTCGCGTTTTTACGACAGGCAATTGCGTGGCAATATATGTTGAATGTTACCGTGAACGAGAAAGATGGGGAAATCGTATGATTGCTAAATAATGATGATGACATAATCGATATACCCGTAGTCATTCCCGATGACACTTCTTCAGTGATGCGGAACTTCATCAGTAATGCTGTGTACCACACCAATGCAAGCCCGACGCCGAAAGCACGTAGAATCCAAGAGTCGGTTAGGATCTTCTTCATCAACAAAACGCGTGGACTTTTGGTATACACATTTGTGCGGTTATCATGTTCAATAAGTGAGAAGGCGCACGATCACCACCGCCAACGGGAATGCTTTTGTTTCTTTGTACCAGCAGTAGCTAGCCAGACATGTCATCCTACGGGCAGAAGGCTTCAAAACTCATGATTCTGCTTTTAGCAGGATATTTTTAGGTATTTCACAAACTTATCCTGGAAAGATTCAGACATCTCATTTCTCTTGCCCTCTCTAAGGCCCCTGATAATATGTTGTCAGTCTGAATATATATATGGAATATATATAGTGTGAAAATAGCCCGATGTGTATACCTCTTAGACAGGTTTAACAGAAAGAAGTGTACTTTAGAAGTCTAAAAACCTTTTCAAGAATCTATTGTTCCTTGCCGCTTAATACCCGTTTGCAACGGAACTGCGTAAGAATAAATTCCATCGATGAGGCCAGTTTTAGTAGTTATGATACTTCTCAACACGGGCCACTTGACAGAAGAAACCACTTCTGATTTCCCAAGTCCAGCAGTGTCAACAGGAGGGCAGGGGGAGGTTGAGAGTGAAGGTCTACCAGATCTGAATATTTTCTGGGAGTACCGCTTCCAGAGAATCCTTTGGAAGTATTCTCCACCCGTGTTACTCATTCTCGGTACCGTTCTTAACAGTTTAACCATCACTGTTCTCCACAAAAGGAAATTTGGTAAATTTTCTACCAGAATTCTGCTTTCTGTTTTAGCAATAATAGACACTGTGGTCCTTTGGACGAACCTTATACCCTTTTGGTTGATGTATGGGTTTGGGTTAAAGGTTTCTGGCTTCGAAGGAGACTTATGCCCTCTTAGATTGTTCCTAGCGTATTTTGTCCTACATCTTGCAAGTTGGACTGTCATGCTTTTGACCATCGAAAGATGGATTTCTGTCACGTTTCCCCTGAAGGCTAAGTTCATCTGTACCGGTAAATGGACAAGCATTACACTGGCTGCAGTGGCTAGCATGCTGCTAGCCCTTAACGCGCACACACTCTTTATGCGAAGACATCATGGCTCGGTCTCGTGTAGGTGGGCAACGAAAGCTCACGAATATTTCTTTTTGCATATCTGGTCATGGATAGATCTAGTTATATATTCGGGTGTGCCCTTCCTTGTAATAACTGTGTGCAACTTTTCAATTCTCTACCAGGTCATTCGAGGTCAAATCAAACGAAAGAAACTTCAAAATCCGGGGCAGAGTTCAGATGGTCGGACAGCTCAATTGACGAGTATGACATACATCTTGACTACTGTCAGCATCACGTTTATAGTGCTAACATTACCAGTAAGCCTCTATGCCCTTGTCCGTTCACACTTGTCCATTTCAACTTGGCATCAGTATGTAAAAAGCATATTTGCTCACGCTGTCACGAATTTAATCCAATATATTAATAACACAATTAATTTTCTGCTGTACTGCGTTAGTGGGAAGCTATTTCGAACTGAGGTATACCGGATGTTCCGATGCACGCCATCCCTAGGAAAAAGGAGTCGGAGTTCTTCGTATTTACGTCGGGTTTCACATCAGGAATGAGCCAATCACGGTCGTGCATCTAGTGTAAAATGTCCAGAAGTAATGAGCCATTTGCTATTTAAAACTTTTGATGCAACCTCTGACACAGGGGTGCTGTAGTCACGGTTGGGTATAATAAACGCTGTCAAATGTTCTAAAACGACAGCAGCTATCGAGTCTAACCTTTTACCCCATAACATTTGGCGAATTGCAGTGGTATTCATTACTTTCCTCAAGCAGCAATTTGACACTTCCGGTCAGGTATTGGCCAATCAGAACACACCTGTCATGCTTGTTAGGCGCACAACGCATGGCCATTATTGAGTACAGGGTTTCTGAATGGCCGATACCGGATCGGAGGTAAAAAATCGGAGGTCATTTAAATTGCTGAGTGCTTGGGGGGAAGTCATGAATATACAGAAGGATGAAGGGTCGCCTTTGCTTTTTATCGCTGGAGTGACGGACAAGCAGTTTTTGATGAGGCAACATCGGCGGAAATCCTGACGCTTGTATTTTCTTCTTTATTTATGGTAATGGAAGGGGAAATGCTAGTGTTAAGATAACGCCAGCGTTATGATCGGAATCAGTCGAAATCACGCTCGTCTTTTGGCTGCACACAGCCTGGTTTAAAACCACGCGCCTCCCTCATTTCGGTCAAACTTCTACAAGTCACTTTCACGCCTTTCATCGAAACAACCATTGTTCGCTTGAAAAATTATAACAGATGAATGACTTGTCTGACTTGTGATATTCACATGCAGTCTTTATAAACACTTCTGGCACTAATTAGAACAACGATGGCCACTTAAAAATTGTATAATTTTTATTGATTCACTCTGTACTGAGGTCTAATGTCAAATTACGGTTCTTTGCCTTGGGGTTCTACGCATTGAATTTAACGTATCATGTTCTCAAACAGAATTGCATATGCGGCTTGTAACAGATATAAATTTACCGAGACATTTCATTATTTCGATGCTTTGTTCAAATAACTCATTCTCACAGATTCGTCGGATTGTATATATTGTGTTTGATGCTGTGTATACCACATATTGGGTACATGTATATGTAACACCAGAACGGATTCGAGGTGCTCAACACAACGCCAGGTGGCCAATACAATATTGAGCGGCTGATTCCCGCCTCGGGGTGTCTCCATACTGCAGGAGAGATTCACCAGTCATGCCACACGGGATTGGCGACGATTATTACGACCCAAAAACCGAGCCTGATTCTGATATCAATTGCGTGCGTAGTAAACACACAGCAAAGGAAATTTCACAAATATTGTAAATCTTGGGCTTTTTGTGGTTTAATTGAGAGTGTACGGTCAACAACCATAGGATAGTTTCATGTTAGGTGGTCTGATCCGAGTTAGAAAATTCGTCATGTCAACTTTACATGAACGATAAACTTCAACAGAACCTCTGAGGCGTGTGAGTGTTACACCTGCGAATGATCACCGTCCCTCAAAAGGGTCGGTAATTACAGGGAGGTGTCATACTGTATAGTAGATATCGAAAGTGCAGAATCGAGTTTCTTTATTCCGCGGACATTCTATTGTAGGACATCTCAAACTTTTACTCCGGGACGCGCGCGTCAATGGAAACCTGCCCTGCTCAGATACCACGGAGATAGAGAATCAAATGCGTGCGCTGAGAGTGAAATTCTCTGAGATATTGTGTAATATTCGAAGTATTTTTTATTCAAATGTAGGGATTAAGAGACCATTAAAAATCTCTGTGATAGATAGTGGAGACTGTTCACCCTGGGTTAGACCAGCCTGGTAAAACTACGCGCGTCCATGCGAGATCTCGTGATAGTGTGGTCGATCGCTCCGGTCAACAAAAACGTAGCTACAATCCAACCATGCGTCAGGAATTGGCAGTGGCGCAATGACTTGGGACGAAGCTGGGGTTAGATAATAAGAATAAGCGCACTCCAGATTTTACATGTTGTATGACCAATGTTATGACAAAAGCATTTCTGGTACATGGCTATTAGAACCGGTGACCTTATATTTAAGCCTTCTCAGTGGAAACGAGGGGATAAAATATCATTTATACCGGCAGTGTAGAAGTAAATATTGTTTACGTGTGAGTAGATATCCTCAGCATGGGTAACTTTACAGATCCAACCATGAATTCCCCAAATGCCTCCATGTCAACGATCGAGAAGGGGGTGGGAAGGGGTCCACTAGATATGAGCATCTTTTGGGAGTACCGCCTCACGACGACCCTTTATAAATACATTCCGCCTGTACTAATCATAACCGGGACCTGTCTCAACAGTTTAACCATTACTGTTCTCCTTAAACGGAAATTTGGTAAATCATCAACGAGAATCTTGCTTATTGTTATAGCTGTCGCAGACACCGCGGTCCTGTGGACTGGCCTACTGCGACACTGGCTGCTCTATACCATTGACTTGGATGTGAGGCTTCTAACAGATCTTGCATGTCCAGTCCACTTTTTCTTCACAAGTTTCTTCAACCACTTTTCAAGCTGGACCATCATGCTGTTAACCATTGAGAGGTGCATCTCTGTAACCTTTCCTATAAAAGCTAGGATTATCTGCACAGGAAAATGGACAATCGTCACAATAACAGCAGTTTTTTCAATCCTGTTTATCCTAAATTCACACATACTCATGTTCTACAGGATCGACCCCGAAAGTCCGAGAGCTGCATTTGGCATTCTGTGTTTTCCGACAACCGAAAACTACCAGAAATTCTGGGCAAATATATGGTCCTGGATAGACCTACTCTCATCATCGTTTATACCATTCCTTGTAATAATTCTGTGCAACTGTTCAATTCTACACCAAGTCATTCTAAGTAATAAAAAGAGAAAAAGTCTCCAGCATCCGGGGCAAGGTGCAGAGAGTCAGACAGCACAGATGATGAGCATGACCTACATGTTAGCTACTGTTAGCATAGTGTTTATCGTATTAACGTTACCAGAACGCATGTACTTGTTATTCGTTTTCATTTTTAACACTGATTTCACTTTGCAGCAAAGAATCAGATTGATTCTTGCCCATTGTTTTACGATTTCATTTCAATACACCAATAATACAATAAATTTTCTGCTGTACTGCGTTAGTGGAACGCAATTTCGAACTGAGGTATACCGGATGTTCCGAGCATGATTCTGCGACTGTCATTAGGTTACACAGATTCAACTATAAAGCAATGCATCCGAATACAATACTTGCTCAGTTTACCACCACAATCTACAAAACAACGACTGAGAAGAACCTCTGTGACGGAGATTGAATATTGCCATTGATATTCAAGGTGGCAGACACTATGGCCGTCATTCTTTGAGCAATGACATGTTACCATCTAGCACTATCATTGATTGATTCACATTGCGAAATACGTAATTTGCATTGCTGCAAATTGTCTTGGTTACTGAAAATCGGTTTCTCTGTTATCCGGCTAGTGATGACGGACGTGAAAGCATTAGCTTGGAGGCATTTTCACACGAATCTTAGGCAGAAATGCATTAAAAGACGGTTTCACATGATACTCGTGCACTTTCCGAGTACAAGCAGAACAGTACTATGCTTACACCCAGAACACTGCTTGTACTCAGAAATCACACGAGGGTGGTTCAACCATTACTTGAGTAAAGTGCAAAGAAGGGAAATTGACGACGACATGTACATCAGCGGAAGTCCTAACACTTGTATTATCTTCTTTATATGTTAACAAAAGGGGATGATTATAGTGTTACGAAAACCGCCAACGTGACCAAGAATCGGAATGACGGTATGTCTCTATTGCCTCCCTGGTACAACCCATTGGGAGCGTCCAATATTTAAAGCCTGCCCATAGGCTTTCGAACAGGTCAGACACCACGGAGATTGCGCTGAGAGTGAAATTCTCTGAGATATTGTATAGGCAAAATATTCCAGTGCATGGCTATTGACACCAGTGACCGTATATTAAGATCTCTCTGGCATTCTGGAAACTAGGGGGAGAACACCATTTTTTTCACCGACAGTGCAAAGATAAATACTTAAGTAGATATTCTCACTGTGGGTAACTTTACAGATCAAGCCATGGCTTCCCCAATGCATCTTGAGGAAAAACCCAGAATCTCAGGATGCTTTTCTATTGCTACGCAGCCTGAGACTTAGTGGTCGCTATGTACTTATAAACCTGGATCTGAATGTCAAATGGGTCGTCGCTCTCGCGTCCGTTCATTCGTCATCTGCTGACACACCTGGCCATGCTGCTGGCTGGGATCGATATTTCAAGGCGATGGTTCACTGAGCCAAGGCAAGTTATGTCTTTTAAATAGCTGAAGAGATGCCACTGGCGGCTGTGTTAGTCTCATCAGCTGCAGGCCTATACAGCACAGATCTATATACACAAGCAAAAATATGCTTTGAAATTTCGTTCTCAACACAGGTCAAAACAGAAATTTTCGGCAAAAATAACTTGTATTTCTCATTAAATATAATGAAATTGGGATTGTTCGTCGTGTGGTTGCTGTTTACAGGTAAGGAAATGTCTTTGAATTTAATAATGATAATGTCCCTTTGTAAAAGCATTTTTGAATCTTTCTAGTGACGGAGGAGGGTCGATCATGGGAGGGGGCAGCGGATGCGCAATTTCAGAATCTTATCCGCGCCTGTATACGCGCATAGTCTATATAATACGATTCATCCTATCGACAAAATATTTCTCGGCTGGATAGATCGGCTGCCTCAGAATCGGCTAGTTTTATCTTCTTCAGTCAGCGTTCGCTCTGCACTTGGAGGCGTTATCATCCAACACCAGGGAGTATTCCTCCTCCAAGGCTGAATGAGCGTTTTTAACTTGTCTCACTGCGGTTAGGCGCCAATTATGTCTATCGGCTTAGTGACTCCTTCTACGGCTTCAACTCATGTTTCCAACTTCACCCGGCAACTCTATTCTACATACCTATATATCGAGTAAATATTTCTTTGGCGACTATAATCGGTTGCCTCGGGAAGAAAGGAAGAGACTTTAGGACTGACGAACAGCGCCGATAAATCGGCATGCTCACTTGTGGTGTCTTTTGCTCGCCCTGAGCAAAATACATCAGGTGCAAGGAGCCTCCACTCAACTTTACGTCTCATTCGATGGACGAGGTAATTTAGGGTTTATAGTGTCTTGCTCAAGTGCGCATGACAAAACAGCGGTGATTCTTCCGATCACGACGTGATTCGATTGTAAGCTCGCGTTAAATCACAACTGGTCTAACTAATGAGTATGAGGTATTTGGCTCTGAAATGTATGCACGATGTTTTACCTGGGCCTTATCAAAGTACTAGTACCTTCTCCTAGTATATACAGCTTCTTTTTCGCTTTTTCATATCGTCTGATAGCACAAGGCTGCGTCACATTCCGATGGCCGACACCTACCGTCATTGACGACCTCGTCACCTTTTCGAAACAAAAACAAAAGTATTTCTTGAGTAGGCCCATTCGCAGACTGACACAAGACAATAGAGGTCACTGGATGTTTATTCTTTTCAGGATCCATCGTCTTTTTTGATTCGCCAGACGGTTGGGGAACATCCGAAGACGAGTCGCCAGCACCACGACCGCCACCACCCGTGACTCCAGATAACCCGGGGCCAATACTTGCGCGGCTTTGCAGCGACATTTCGGAGGGGGAGCCATTGTGCGCCCCCGCCAATTCCCGACGCCGTGTTTGACAGTAGCTCGTTTACAGTTAGGCTACATGTTGATATGATTCAATGACATCAAACCTTTTTAAGGGGACATTGGACCCTTTTATGGGTCCCATTTCTGACGTAATGTGCAACTTTTACACGCGGGAAAAAATATTTTGAAATCAGTTTCTCCATAGTACTCTTGTTTTCCCCATTGCCCGCTAATTTGTCAAACAGAATTTCACACCTATGGCCTATCAGGCATTTTCGTGTTTCGTTTTTCCGATGTTACGCCTAAGCATATACATGTACTGCAAAAATATTAAAAAATCCATTTGGTAAACACTATTATTTGCCTATTCTTTGAAACTTTGCCCCAGACATGAATATCGAAGTGAATTCGGTACTCGAATCAATGCTAACGACCGCAGGGCCTACTTGTTTACCCCGAAGTGTGTGTCTGTCCCAATTCTCGACACAGACTACACAGAAAAAACGTGCAGTATACGCGCGCCTTTCACTGGAGGGGATACAATACACACATCTTATGTGGGGTTTTAAGCGGATGTGCTTGCTATAATGTACATATACCTTTCGACTCGTATACCTCATCACGTATATCACGTACTTGTTCGTGAGAATTAGGCCTACTACCTCGGCAGATTCGTGTAATAAGGTTTTTTTTTATCTAAACACCACATGACTTGATATCACTCATCGTTCCAAAAGTGAGTTGTAGGCGATTCTGTAAAACGGTCATCACAGGAAGAATTTGCTATCCGGACAATCTTAGAGTAACCAGACTAAGGGACAATATAGCAGAGATCGTCTAGGACCTACTTGATTGAGGTACGTACGCATAGTTTTCTGCCACGCCTAATATTTTTTTGCCAGCACGGGGTGTGCAACCATAACACCTCCTGTGTACGTAGGCAAAATATCGTCCCAATAGTTATTGGTGTACGTGATGTATCAGTGTATTAAAGATGTCTTTACGAAGAAACCGGTTCCTGTACGAGAGTTATTTTATCAGGTTTTGAATCGATAACCATCTCATCATACTATATTGTGATGTTAAAAATGTCGATTCACGTAGGCGAGCCGATTAGGAAGTTTTCGCAAATCACCCGAAACGCCAACGTGAACGCCTGTCCCATTGTTCGATCTCCTGATTAATATGTCGAACAATGGGATAGGCGTTCGCGTCAACTTTACGGCATCTTACCCTCAATGTATTGACATTGCAAATACAGACAACGCGCGTCGCGGAGGTAACGGAGGCAATACCGCTGGAAGTTCAGTATGACGTTTCGGGGGCTTTGCGAAAACTCAATGCCATTTTTTTTGTCCGTTGCAGATGAACTCGGTTTTCCATACTGATCTGGATGAGACGGTCCTGTTTCAGCAATGGAAAACCACGTCAATAAAGGGTAAGAGATTACATCGCTTGAGTGGCAGGCAACTCGTTTTGTCAACGCACGCGACAAAAAGCATAGCTTTTAACTCTGCATTACACCGAACAAATGCTGCATGCGTTGACACAACAGATAACAGGCCTAAAATGTACGCGTAGATTAAACGTGTGGTTAGCAGTAGCACAGGATTAGACTCCCGGGGCAGTCGGCAGTCTATTTCGTCATCCTAATCGTCTCTTCGCATGCAAGCAGGAGAGACGAGAGGCCGGCCGGTCCACAGTGTTCGGAGTGTACACAGGATTGGCATAATTATGATATTATCATTCCCTATACATTTCCTTGCAGACATCGCGCTGACATGCGTGGCAGTCTTCTTCCTCTCAGCGGCCACTGAAGCACTTAGGGCGGTCAGGATGTTCCTTAGCTCGAAATACATCGAAAAAGTGACACAGAGAGAAGCATCTGCTTATGAAATGAGGGCGGGAAGCGGGAATTGGCAAGAAATAGGCGAGACCGAAGGACAAGGTAAAATAGGCTAGGTGTAGTAGGGTGTTGGTACGAGAACGGCCCATTGATGGTTGGACACGCCTTTGGAGGAAAGCGCGGTTGATATTGGATGACGGCGGTTCCCCGGCGGCTGTTCTCCTGTCAAGTATATCCAGCAGAGAAAAATGAGAATTTGAGGGCGAGGTTGAGAAAACTGTCGAGTGCCCGGCTGAATACAAATATATCTGGATTGGGGTTCCCTATAAGCCTGCAAAATTCCTTTCAAATTTCACAGTTATTGCTCAATTTCAATTCAACTGAAATTATCAGCTGAACTGATATTATTTTGTGTTGAACTGAAATTGTTTTGTGTTGAACTAAAAACTTATTTCAGCATATGAAAAAATTTCATAAAACCTCCCCCGGCCGTTATGTCTGATTACAGGTCACCGTCAGAAAGATTTCCCCGAGTCCACGACTACTGAACAGAGCCCCTCATATGGACCATCGCGGGATGCACCCAAAGATGCAAACGACATTTCTAAACAAGATACAGATTTAAGCAACATCAATCTCACCCTTTCAAGAGATGTTACTTCAGTGTGCAGGCATGCTTACAGGTATCATAATTTTAAGGTTTAAGCAATTAAAAAAAAGAAGCTTATCACAGTGCCCTGTGATTTAGTGTCCCTTAAACCATGGAGGTATAACTCCATGCTTAAACTTACCCAAACTACCGAATAGCATACGGTGTGCTCCTTATGATGAATGAGCATAGAGACCTTTGGCCAATGACAGTAAACTGTGGATGCATTTCAGCCCTGTAATCGACAGTGTATTCAAATACTCAACACCTCAACAACAGTAAATTCCGCCCTAAATGATTCAGGTCATAGTTTCTAAATCATCATGGCTATTGTCTTCGGCTAAATAATTAAAAAGATAGGGGCATTCCAATTTCTCAGTTCTCTCTTTTACAGCAGGACAACTAGACGATGGATCCATCTTCTCTGTTCCTTACTCTTCCTTTTACAAACTGTATTATCGTGGCTAGTGATGCTTGTCTTCATGACGTTCAATGTATGGCTGTGTTTATCAGTTGTTGTGGGATTTGGTGTAGGGTACTTCTGCTTCGCCACGTTAAGAATTCATAGGCCATGACAAGGAACCAAGTTCTGCACAACTAGTATTTAACGAGCAAGCATATATGTAGTAGTCTGACTTTGTCTCTGTATCTGCTATTTTGCAGACGGTTTGCCTTTAAAGGCCGACACTGTTCATAGAAAATTTGAAATTGAATTTGAAATTTTCAATTGTGTAAAAATTACGTAATGAATACAACTTTTAAAGTCCTAATAGAATTTTCATTTTTTGGATCTATTAGGACTTTAACAGTGCTGTTCTGTCTACTCGTCATTGGCATTGGCAAGAAACTGATTGCACAGCACAAAAATATGTTTTTAACAAATTAAAGATATACACAGGATGGTATTTGTATTTTACAAAAAAAGTATTTATTGATTCAGAATTCTTTAACAGCAAAATTATTATTCATCCAAGCTACCATGATGGTTTCTGGAGTCGACCAGACAAAATAGTAAAATAAATTATAAGTGCATAATGCTGTTGGTGTTTTTTTCCCTTCTTTCGAAATTCAGAGAGGTCCTGATCTCTTTTTCATAAATCAGGACCATTTGTCATTCAACACAACTATGTCTTTTACCTCAGTGACTTTGTTGCTCGAGCTGTCTCGCTGGTTGGCAAGTAGAGTACGCATTTCTGAACTTAGGCCGTGTCTCCATTGCCATCTCCAGAGCCATGTCCACCATTCACAGGCAATAACCTCATACATGTAACACAAATCGTTACTTCATTTTCAAGTTTTCATCTCCCGAATAATGTCTACCATTGACGGGCAATAACTTCGTTATACACAAACATGAATCATTTTAAAAATCTTTCTAATTATTGTCCTTCATACATCATTTGTTGTGATTCACACTATCATAAGGCCAGGGAAATTTAAAAATTGATTCTCATCTGAACTTTTTCTTGAAATCAGGGCAGGTGGGCAAGATTTATTTATATTTTTCATCATTGGTAGACGTCACATTTTGATAGATGAATTCAAAGAAGACGAATCAGTGCCATAACAAATCAAATGCGCACAGTCAGAACACATCAGAAGGCCTAAGCGGACTTTGGACAATGCCTAGAGACACGGCGATCCTTTGTTCAAGTTGTAACGCATGACTGGTCAGTGCCAAAACAAACTTCTTTGAATTTGTCTATGGAAAATGCGTCTGTACCATGACTGAAGGACAATATGTCCCCCATTTCCAACACACACTTGAATGAAGGAAATCCCTCAATTTATGTTAAACACAATCAAAAATCACACTCTTACAAGAAGTGCTGTAAGCAGGGGCTGCATATTTTTGATCGTGTGTAAAATGTGAAGAAGTGGTAAAAACAAAATGTGAAACAGAAAATAAAGAAGCTTTTCGGAGTAGCGGCCAAAAAACTGTGCGGGGATGGGAATCAATTTTTCCATTTTACCCGGCCTAATTTCCTTGCAAGTTCCTTTAGTCACTTCTGTCGTTTTCACGCGTTGAGATACTGTGCGTGGTGTTTCAGATGATCCTCTATGAATGAAGCGATAAAATAGTAACTGTGATCATAACCCTGAAAATGAAAATTGAAACAGGAATGATGTGATTTACAACTGAAACAGTTTGTTTTACTCCAGGAAGGGGCTTACAATACGACAGGGAAGTGAGTGGGATTATGGCCGCATGTAACCTGGGAATCTGGGCCGCTATCCTCTGTGAATGAAGCGATAAAATAGTAACTGTGATCATAACCCTGAAAATGAAAATTGAAACAGGAATGATGTGATTTACAACTGAAACAGTTTGTTTTACTACAGGAAGGGGCTTACAATACGACAGGGAAGTGAGTGGGATTATGGCCGCATGTAACCTGAGAATCTGGGACCCCCCCCGTTAGATACCTTCAGGGGCCAATCCGTAATTCAGACAGAAATTTTACAAGGGTTCAGAAAGGGAGCTAAATGTACGACCTATAAGACTTACATCTTGTTTTCTGTAGACTATTTCTACCCCACTAGTGGCGCAGGCATTCATGAGGTGATCAGGCAGAAGCTGGCCTTGAGTTAGGAAGTTATCAGCAGAACCCTGGAGGAGAGAGATTACAAAATTTGAAATTAATAACATGGAAATCATTTTTTCGAGGCAAGTGCCAAAAATCTGAACGATCGAAACTACCCCAACTATTTCCCCCGAGTGCGTATAGAATGTCTGGAGGGGCTGTAGCCAAGTGCAGATGAATTCGAATTGTAGTACGGCATGAATTGCTATGCACGTCACCTGCAGGTAATTGGGTCATATGACTAGACGTGCTATGCACCCGCAGTGAAAGGATGAAAAGGGTTAGAATTAATTCATGTACGAGGACAGCACAGCACATTAGTTTTTACAACTTTACTAACCTGATCGATAAGTAGCACCAGTGGAGTATCCTTGTTTTTATAACCCTTGACTAATTCTGTTGCATCGTAAGCTTTCCAGGCCTCTCTATCTTCACCCAGGTAGCCCCTGAATGCTTTCTCTCCCCACGGACACTGCGTTGGGTTACAGATCGGGGCAAACGCAGACACGGATAGGTATTTACCAGGATTCTTCAGGGCAATGGTGAGAGCGCCATGACCCCCCATGCTAAAATGGGTACAAAATCATTTGCCAAAAACATCCATCTTCATAAGGGTAAAACAATGGCACCCGCAGACGTGTTTTCACATTGCTTATGCACACAGATCATCCGGACTTATCAAACTATTTCACTCGGTACACACAATGAGAGTCGAGCTGTAAGAACCCAAGCATAGTTTGGTCGTATTTTTATGATTTTTTGGGGTGGGTTGGTGGGTGGGTTGGTGGGAAGGGGTAAACATAGCCTTAAACCTCGCAAAAAAGTTGTGAGAACATATCAACCCCAAAGCAGGAAGTAACCAGTACACCAACCAATTCCCAAATTCCATCATTATCTTTCGATATAAATAATTACGTTTCAAGTCAATAATTAATTGTTTTGAAATTTTTGGAATTTTTCAAATTGTGTCAAAGTTTCATTTCACCTGTGGCCGAATATAGACATCTTATCTGGAATCACATTGAAATGGTCATTGATGATAGCAGGGAGTTCTGATGTGACGTAGGAATACATTCTGTAGTTGGTCTTCCACTTCTCCTCTGTCGCATCGACATAGAAACCTGCACTGGAACCGAAGTCATAACTGTCGTCCTCACCTTCGATATTACATCCCCCTGTAATGACGTAATAAATTTAAATTGAAAATTAGTTTCAAATAAATCAAATCTTCATCACAGATATATCATGTCAATTTATGTAGGCCCTGGGCTGTTTCGCATTATACTTGAAGGCAATTTCTATCTTATATGCCAGGGAGAGCTACTCTCGTATTTCATTCTAAAACGTTACTGTGGTTATATAAGAACAAGTCCCATTTGGTTGTTAAGGTACTAGTTTTCTTATATTTTGTCATTCAAAATCACTAACCAAACCATCAAAAGTTCTACAAAAATCACCAATTGATTTTTGGCAAATCTGCCCGCGATACAGATAAAATAATTGATGTAGCCTAAATAGACTAAGTTGAAGTTGCAGACTTCAATACGGTTGACATATTAGACAATCCTACTTTCATGGCAATTACCACTTACGTGGACTTGTATCCGGAGCGACCAGAGCCAAGCCATATTGAGCAGCAAAACGCTGAGCACCAGCTTTGGTGGTGAAGTTCTGTTCAGTACATGTCAAGCCCGAGAGCCAGTAGAGGACAGGCACTTTCCCATCCTCAGCTTTAGGAGGAAGGTAGATAGAGAAGTTCATCCTGCATTTTAGTTCTTTGCTGAAAGTAAAATGGTTACAATGAAAAAGGACTTCAAATAGGAATATTTCTGTAAAGCTTAAATTCATGAAATAACATTTTGCCAGCTGTAAAAGTTTTTCACACTTTTCCTGTGCCTTCTCACTGATTCCCAAAGTCTGATAAGGTGCAACTAATTCATACCGGTACATGTCGGTTTTATGCTCTTCGACACTCCACTGGAACAAGCATAATGTCAGGTTTGAACCCTAGTTGAGTTGTGTGATGCCATACTTGTTACACAGGGCGTAAGTGGTTTGCCGAGTCAAATTAAATTGCATGACCACAAGGCCTTTTGTCAGGGCAGAAGAGCCACCCTACCTTGCTCTAGAATCTTGCAGAGGATTTCTAGAGGGCCACCCTACCTTAAATTGCTTGCCACCCAACCTTGTGTTGCACACTGGCAAAACTTCTAGAATTCTAAGGGTACCACCCTACCTTAAGAAAACACTTGAGAATGCTGCATGACTCTGATGGCTTAATTACTCAAGAAAGCAAATATACTCAGGAATTCCAGCATTAGACCGGGTACCAAACGCTGAAAAATACACCTCAACATTTTATTACCTATCATGGCTGCAAACTTTTTGCCAGCCTCCAAAGGATTTGGTGCTCGAATCTTCCTTGAAACTCATGATGCTCCTGGCCAGAAACCCTGAACAAGCAAAAGAAATTGTTTATATTATTAATATTATCATATTAATTTATACTGTGTACTCACCAGGACAACATTTGATAGAGATTATTATTAATTAAGTCAGGCATGACAAATCATTCATTGTTCAGCCTTCCAACATCGTGATTGATTTGTGCTCCTGACCATGAAAA
Source organism: Lineus longissimus (assembly GCF_910592395.1). Lineage (NCBI taxonomy): Eukaryota > Metazoa > Nemertea > Pilidiophora > Heteronemertea > Lineidae > Lineus > Lineus longissimus. The sequence continues at coordinate 3,804,700 of NC_088317.1, forward strand.
CACTAGTATTAACTATTATATTGAAGCCCCCCCTCCCCTTCTAGCCCTAGTCAGTATTTTGATTCTGATCAGCCATCAGGTGGCGGGGGGGGGGGGGGGGGCTTGTGGACTGATATGCAGTCCATGTTCGCCATCCTTCCTCTATGCACCGGGCAATAAGACGAGACCAGTCCACTGCGTCCGGAGTGTAGGGGCGTGACACAAGCACAGAATACACTACAAAATGTACATGGCCATGCTTTTGACTATTGTTTGAACTTTGATTGATGGCCAGGGTCGTACCAAGATCGAGGCTGTTCAAAACACCCCTGCTAACAACCGAAGTACAAAATGCCAACACATTTCATGAATTTGATAAGTATTTGGATTTTCTAACATACAAACTATCAAAGACACGTTAATCGATTAAAATTTAATCATTCATTCATACTTTCTGTGGGAAGTGGGACGAAATTTGTGAACAGACACCTGAACATGTACGCATGCGCTGTAACGAGACAATCACCACGACATCTACCGCCAATATGTTACACTACGCAGGAGACACTGTCTTTTTCTTGGATGTGCCTTAGGTCTCGTTAGGGAGTTTTTCCTGAATGTACGCGATGATGACGTGCCCCAAACAGGACGTAACATCTATTTTAAAATGCGTTTCCAACGTGATTGAATGAGGACAACCAATTTGCGTCGTATATCACTGGAAACGCCCAATTCCCCACTTGTTATAGGCACCCTGCAAGTTTGTATAATATTATGTTTAGAATACACAGCAGAGGCCTAATTACACTAACAGACTTGTTAAAATCATGAAAAATCCAAAATTTTTATTCCTTTTCTGAGAATAAAAGTTTTCCAAATATTTCAAATAAAAGGAAAAAAGTAAAGAAAAAAGAAAATAGGATTTAAAAAAAATCCCAGGTGGGATTCGAACCTGCGCCAAATAACACTGCTGTCTTGAAGGCCAGTGTCTTCGCACCAACTTTCTGTGACGTCACGTCGAATTTGATTGGTTCAAAAGTTTCTAATAGTAAACCTGTTGAGGAAAAATAAATTCGCCGCTGGCCCTCAACCCTGAGGATGATCCTTCCAGCCATGATTGTATTTACACTTCCGGTCGTGGATTAATGCATGTCTCTGCCCATTACACTCTCGTTTACCTTTTATTTTGTTTACTTCTTCTCTTCCTTCCCTTCTTCTCTTTCTCCTCCTCCGGTCTTCTCCTGCTCCTTCTCCTCCTTCACAGTTTGACAGTTTAACATGACAACCTCAAGTGTATAAACAAGCCTAGTAAGAAAATATGCCTCCACCATGTACCGGGCACATGGAGATCACAACCCCAGCCGTACTGTCACATCCTGAGATCAGGCTTTTTTCACTCCTACAAAAATCTTTGCAGACGCATACGGGTTCACCCAAAAGAATCAAAACTATGCAGTGGATTGCAGATCGTCGATACTACCTTTTAATGTCCTGTGCAGTTTTAGTCCGATGTGTTAACTGATATGAAAACACATTCGACTACAACTAATACTAAAAGGTCGGATTAACCCTCTGCCACCCGCTGATGTTTGAAAATTGTATTGGGATAATCACAGTAACGCAACTTGACCCTCATGCTTTGGATCCACTCCGCCGAGACCCGGCATCCGTTACACCATGAGGAGAGGTATTAACGGACGGAGTACCTCGGATGGTTCAGAATACAGTAACGCGTCTGCAACTGCAACTGCATCTGAATGCCTTCTCTATTGATTGTTTGACATGGATCAGTATATAGGCCCTAAGGGCCGGGGTTTTGAGCTTCATGCGCCTGTGACTCTCCTGATTTCGCCGTTTGGGCGAAATCTGCATGGTTATGGTGCAAAATTGAGTAAAACAGTCATGTCAGCTGACAAACAGAGAGTAAGCAAAATATGTGACGGCGGGTGTGGGGCTATTGCTCCGTAAACTGTGGCCTGTAATGTACAGCCCTGCACTGACCACAGACGAACACAACAGTCTCGCAGCAGAAGGCGATAGACAAGTTTTGAAATCCGAGATAAAGCGGAGAGTACACGGAGGTAAATTTCTGTGTCATGTCGCCGAGCACATCTCGCCGAGGTAGGACGTAAATTTCAGGATGAGTCAGTGGGTACCCTCAAGAAACAGGGATCAATGTGTGCTTCTCTGGCTCTATTTCACACCGGAGAAACCAAGATTGACCTCTGAATTATTCAGGGTGTGCAGGGCTTGGAAAGCGACCATTATCCGCTATTTCCTCGAGATGGTAGTGAGCACCTAATTTTCTTCAAAGGCGACTATAGGCAGGATCCAGTTGGGCCCGCATTACGTTCGCCAATGGACCAAAATGTGTTTCCATTCTCTCCCTCTCTGACTCACCGACTGACCCTGAGGTATCCGAAATTTCCGCAGCATTGAGGTGATCGTTTAATAACAATTTATTTAGCCCTGGCATCACCACGTTATACCGCCGGACGAAATCCTAACCTCTTCGACAATGAAAAATTTCCTTCCACAGTGAAAATACAGCTGAACGGAATTGCGACCCGCTTACACAATACAAAAAGAAATTTATTGCACTATTACTATATGTGAGAATAGACGTGCTCGTGTACTTCAGATACAAGATGGCGGCATCCTCGAACGTGTAGGCGGGCTTTGATCCCTCCATTTGAAAGAAGATTGCTGACGGGAGCGTCAGGATGACGAATGCGACGCTGACTGTTACTAGCATTGATGTCATGCTGGTGAGCTGTTTGTCCGCTTGCCCAACACCGGCACTCGTGCTCAGCTGCCGCTTGCGCTGGGTTTGACTAATTATCAATTTGCAAACAATGACGCCATTGCAACCAATGATGATGAATAACGGACCTCCCGAACGCAGGATTAGGTCGAGCCAATACCAAATAGAAGTGAAAAAGTAAAGGTAAGATGGAATGACTATTTCACAGCTGCCACCTGGACCAATTTCCCACAGTAGGTAATGGATATTTAACCCAAACATCGATAGAAACAGGACAGCAAGGGCGATTCCAGCATTTCTATCCGTGCAGATGATGCCTGCCTTCATCGGAAATAACACCGATATCAACCGTTCTACGGTGACGAGTGCTAAATTCCACACCGAGAAATGAAGCGAAAAGTTCCCCATGAATGCGATTACTTTGCAACTGGGAAGCGACAGGGTTGAGAGTACGATACCAAAGAAGAAGGTGAACCATCCTTGAAGCATTCCGGTCCAGAGCACGCAGGTGTCTGCTAAAGCGAGGGTGATAAGCAAAATACGTGTAGACTTCTTGCCAAATTTCCCTCTGGCTAGCACAGCAATTGTCAAAGCATTGAAGATTGTTCCGACCACGATAAGACCGATGGACACATACTCGTACAAGAATTTTGCAACCATCCATTGCCAGTAGTTCGACAGACGGTTCCGGCGTTGCGCTGCTGTTGTCGACTTTTTGATGATGTCACTTCCGGTGAATGTTGCGTAGAGTGTCGTTCGATTATCGTCCATGGTTTTTCAAACCGGAAAAAAGTACAGACGTAACCAAAAGCAAATGTCACCACTGCAAAGATGTTGTAAACTCGTCTATCAGAAGTAAATAATGTCGCTTACATCACTGACAATGTGTGTACAAATACACTAGTTGATAGTCAGCCCACATATATAGCAGCGGCCGGAGTTTTTCCGATATCTCGTTCTGAAATAACGGATAAAAATGCCGAAGGTCTCAGAATAAAACGGTTGCAGTAACAAAATAACTAGCTCTACAATGAACTATGATCATATCGGAGCTATCGTACCCAACTTCTCCTCGAAATTAGAATGACATTTTCTAATGCATTCCTGCTGAATTTTCTAGAAAAGCACTGATGTGTTTTTGCCGGAGAGAACACCTCATTCGTTGAACTCTATCTGCCGTCCTAGCAGGAGTTTGTAACCGACCAAAAGCCCTAGAACAGTCACACTTCCAGTCAAGACTGCATGCCACTGAAAACTTTCAGTCGCTGCAGTACCAATCGAATGATACCACGGGTTTTTATACATGGGTCGGTTGTCTCAAACAAGTTTCGTCACCGCGGGCGTTTAATAGCATCCCGCGAAGTTACTATTTATAGCTCACAAGGTCATTTGCATAAGATATTGATGACGTTTTAGTCACGTGACAGTCGGACATCGACACTTATTTCTACGCATTTGAGCTTATTTCGAAGTCAATTATCTTTGACCCTGCATTGTTTTTAGCATGAATGATACCGTAGAGTCAGAGAGAGAAATGTTCAGAACAATTATGTAGTATTTCCAACACTGAGACATGTGCCAGATTGAATCTAACTGCCCGAGTTAGAAAGCCTGAATCCATTACGAAACCGCATGTTTGTCCGACATTGCCTGTAATTCAGCGATGGGGAAATAGAGGGCAGCAGCTGCAGTGACGTCATCTTCGCGGAATGCTATTAACTCGTCGTAAAGTTTGATCAGCTTAACTGAAGGAGATTGCGCCAAGTTAAGTTACCGCCAGCGTTAAGTGACAAAACTGGTTGAACAAACAGGCCCTGATATCTTGCTTTCAGTTCCAACGATAACATCGGAACCGCTTTTAAACGTGCCTTATATTCACGACCGCTGCTGATCATAAACAAGATTAACTGCCTTGACTTTGCACGGTGATGCGACAGCAAATTACTAAACTCAAGCAATTTACCGAGCATCATGTAACAGTTGGTGCATGCCCTCGGGGAAGAAAGCGCCCAGCGGATTAATTATCGCTTCGAAGCAACATGATATTCAACACAATAATTTCTTTTCAACGCGTCCAGCTAAGATTTCAGGACCATTACTGAGGATAGACTTTTTTCTAGAATTTCATGAAGCTGAGGATGAGGTTGCGACGATATGACGAGTTCAGAAGCAAGAGCTGCAAAAATACCAATACCGAAAAAAGTGAACCTTCACCTGTAAACACGCCAATCCTTCATTGAAAATAAATGCACTATCCCTTCCCTTGGTACTCCCAAACATGTCAAATGTCTTGAAAGTTAAAGTATTCGGTCCTCAGTCGACATAACGAATGTTTATTAGCGCTTTGAACTAGTTGAAGGCTCCACTGCAGTTATTCATGTTGACCTTCAATGTATTGACATTGCTCAGTTTCCAGACAGCGTGGGGTAGCCACGGAGGCAATACCTGGAAGTTCAGTGTGCAATTATTGGAACCTTCGAAACACTAAAGACAAAGCAACGCAAAGCAAAATTATGCACCTAATATCAGAGCCTACACCCTTAAGATTAATTACATGTAGTTTATAGTAATTTTACGATTCTGGTAGATGCTGACTATTTGAGCCAATGACGACAAATCGAGACAAACAAGAAAAAAAACGTTCTTCGCTGAACACGTAGTTTAGACCTGATGAACGTCAAAAGAAAAAGGTCAGTCAATATTGGTTTGTAAACAAACGCGATATGTGCCAATTAAAATTTACCATGGAATTATATGAGTCATAACATAAGGACGCCACTTTTCTGGTAAAGAGAGTAATGAAGAGATTTTCATGAGAGCCATTTCAATCAGCGGCTCATTGACTTATCTTGAGTGACTTGGGTCCGAGCTGGGCTGATATCTGCTGGACGAGACCAGGAAGCAGGCGGGATACGACGGGGAAAGCCACGTTACGAGATTCATGTTGAATTGACTGACAAATCAACAGTGTCATTAGAGTTCCGTGTTATCATTAAGGTCCCGTACCTTGAAAACACTTATACTTCAAATGATCTTAATTCTCGGAAAAGGTGACTATTAGGCCATTACTTTTTAAAGATCCGGGACCTTCACACTTTAGTCTCATACTTGAAATCATTTCTTGGTAAGGCGACTGTTACGTCATTATGCTATTTACCCACAACCTGTTTATAAAATGCAAGTCAATTTAGTTTCATATCATTCGTTCGCCTGCTATCGTTCAACCATCAGCCACAGAGGACTGTGATTTAATTACTCCGAACATTATCGAAACGGTAAGTTCATTATCAAAGTCACACGCCGTTCATATTGATTTTGGGTTTTTATCATACCCAACTATATCAACTAATCCAGCTGCTTATCATGCCTACGGTCCTAGATATTTTTGATCGATAATAAAACCATTGTTTTTTCAGAAATGAAGACCTGCACCTACTTGCTAGCCGTCTTGGTGATGGTGTTCACCATCTGTGAGGCAAGGCGTTTAGGTAATGTACACTGAACAATAAAAACGAACGGGGTTGAGATTTCATTGCTCTACTTCGATTCCATTCTTGTACATTTCACAACAGGCTTACGCACATTTCTATATATACGTTTGCGTTTACGCGTACATTTGGAAATGCATTTGGTTTCCTTGGTAGATTTCGAAACGTATCTATTCTAAACGTAGTAGGCCTATCTATAAACCTTGAAACCTAGTTTAGGCGGCCCTCGATTTCTAAGGATATCAACAGAAGAGGATCATTCAGAGATAAAGGAAATATTTTTTTAACATTCGCCGCCTACACTGTTGGAGCTCTATTGGCGCGGCAGTTAACTGTTCGAAGTATGATTGGTGAAGATTCACCCATGATATTTTCGGCTTGTCAATGTTCATCTCACTGTACTTCACGATGAGCTGGTAGTAATATGTGTGGATGATATTTCTCCCTTGCGGAGGTTACAGTAATTAAGTAGATAATGAATTAAAGTAACGTAAACATCCTAAAAGACTACAATGAGCACCTTTCAAAAATGTCCCTTCCTTCTTCATTTCCATCCTCTTTGTAGGCCAAGTCAGGGAAGCAAGAATATGTACATGTGTGGTGAGATGCTGCCCAAACACTTTCGAGGTCACCCCACAGCGGGCTAGACGGGACGTCTCCAACGGATTCCCTCTTGATGCCCCTTACATACGACACAAGCGCTGCTGTGGGTGCATCGACTGCCACAGACCGCACTCGTAGGCCTGATGCCATGGTGGTTTAGTTGTGTGCCTGGTTTGGTTCAAGGAGCGGTCATATCAGGGACCATCCCCCGTGCGTAGGACTGCAACTCTATCTAATGGCGGCGTCGTATATGGCTGCGACGAGACATTTTCATCATTATAAGACTTTTAGGGCCTCTAGTCACGCGTATGTTTGGGATACGATTAAAATGATACAAGTTGACACTGTTTAATTGTTTCCCCAACGTGAGTACGAATCCGTGGCCGTGATGGAAACGCAACAGGTACTTGTTCAGTCATTTCAGAATGATTCAATCATCGAAAATGTTTGATATAAATTAGCCTTTGTGATAATACATTTGTTGAACGAATAAACCACATGACTTTTACTTTGCCTTTGTTTCAAGATTGTACTAAAGAGCGGTCTTTATTAGAAAACCAAGGACTTGTACCGTAAGGTATCGTTTCTATTCTAAAAGGACTCGAAGTGAACATTTCCCAGTTGATCAAAACCTAGTTGTCCTTGGTAAGACGCCAAAGTTCGCTGCAATCAAGATGAGGCTTCTTTTTAACGTACTTTCCAGTTTCTATGGCCATTCTTCGCACATAGATCATATCTGACTGTCAAGTGTCAGTCATCTAAATGGGGTGCCCGTAATCGTGATCCACATGCAGAATGAGAAGACTAAAAAAAATATGCGTCGGATAATTTGACTTTAATTCGTGTATAGTGTGTTGCTAAAGTAGGCCAACCATCCTGATGTGTGAATAGACCTTCAATTCAAGCGACCACAAAAGTATGTGAATGCATTCTTCCTGTAGATACCAATGACCTCATCGTGTCATTTTCAAATCAAATGCGCTATAATTCCCATATATCAGACCCATGTAAGGACTGGTACTGTTCAGCCTGCTTTACTGACAGTACTTTCATTTTGACAATAAGTTTGTAAAGGTGAGACCAGCCATTCATAAAAACTTTAAATTTGCTCAATATCGTAATAGGCATATCGCAAAATCTGTAACGTGTTGTCAGAACTCTTTATAGAAATATTTGACTATCATGAAGACGGGATTAATCACCTGCAGGCGCGCTGCTACCATTTTGTGACATGGGATAATAACACCACGGTTATTTCGTCAATGACGTGTTGGATATAATTTCGGTTGATGACTTCAAGACTTGTCAGGTAAATAATTATGTTTTTTCATGTTTGCAAATTTTAAAACTTCTAGCCAATTTACTATCTAGTGGTTTGGTAGAATATTTCATACAAACAACAGGCACAATCTCCAGGCATCTCGAGAAAGGAATATAGAGCCTGTACAGTGTGTGAATTTCTGTGACGTTTTCTGTGACGTTTGTATGCAGTTTCTGTGACGTTTCTGTGACAATTTCTGTGACGTTTGTATGCAGTTTTATGTACATCGACATACATTAGTAACGTGAGCGGAGAGCGCTGTCTTGTATCCTTAGATGGCGAAATAAGATTCGTTTGCTCAATCGGCGTTGGAGACTAACGCCAACGTTATCTCAATAAGCGTTATCCCCTTCAGTAAATTTCATTTTGGCAATAGTGACTTTGCTCACGCTGATTGAGCAACCGAGCCAATGACTCCTGAATATCAAAAGAGGTAAGATGGAAAAGAAGCATATGACCAACAATATCCATTCATGTTATGGTTTTTTAATGAATAAATCCAATTTGCCTTTTGATCGTAGTAAATTGTAACCTATTTCGGCAGTGACACACTGCATGCCATTATCACTTAATCACGGTGGCTAAAGGTATCGGTTTGCCTAAGAAAAATACGTGTTGTCCTTGAGAGGAAATGACGACACAAAAGAAACATACAAAAGATTAGTTCATTTTGAGGGGCGTGAGGCCCGCATTTATTATTTTTATCCGATTATTGTACCCCTCTTACACTGTAATGGGAGGGGCTTAGTTTCTATTGTGTTGCAAAGGTAAACCAATACCTTTTAGTATAACCACCGTGTAGAATTTAAATTAGTCTTGTACAGCCTGAAAGGCTAGTGTAAATGTACGGAAGTAGCTGTAACAACGGCCAGTTTGCATTCATATCACCCTAATGATATTTTGTTTTTGGCCTAGATATTCCAATATGGAGAGTATACCGAATCAAAATGTGCATAATTATTCGGCCTCTCGGTTAACCAGAAGACTAAGCGTATATCAGACCAGAGACCTCTATTAGCCAGCGTGTACATTCTGTGTACATTTTAATGAATATAGGTTGGTGAAAAAAGTACACCAAGGGTGCTTTAATTCCCACCAAATTTTATATGTGTTTTGAAGAGGCTTTTATCGAAATAATAGTAAAAATTCAAAACATTCCAATACCGATTGTCTGAGAAAAATTGATTTGTGTACAGCATTGCCATCAAATCAACACTCGCGGACTGATATGGGCCTATTAGAATACAAGTTCTAAACTGGCCAGTGAGACAATATTTCCCTAAATTAATTATCAAAAAGTATATCCCCGTTATGGCCTGGCTCTGTAGATTAAGAATCCACCCAAGTTGGAAGAATAAATCCACTTTCACTCATCACAGTCATGTATTTACCAGAGCTTCACAGTTCAGTACGGACTATGTGTCTCTGCCCATCATGCACAGATATTTAGTTTTTGGTCGGGATGTTTCATTATGCACTGTTACAATACCGAACAGAAATGTACAAATTCATACAAAATCGTAATCATACAAAATATACTGACCTATCTTGCATTGAATATCGCTCAATGGATTGTCATTGAGAGGTCAAATGTCAAATGTCATTCCCATAACGGGGCAAGGCAAATTATTCGTTCCTTCATTTCAGTGAGGTCGATGAACCTAAGTGTGTCTTGAACGAGTCGAAGTTCAGATAAGCTACATTTTGAAGTTGCAAATGTGGTCACGGTATTTGGTTAGGCTCTTGCAATGAAGGAGCATCTTGTTACTAGGCTTACTTTGTTGTAAATAAATGACATTTATATGTCCAGCGAGTCTGGGTGTGTTGTCGGCAAACAGTACCATGAGCTCTGAACAAATGGTGGTCCTCCTATCCCCGCAAACGCATGTGAGTGTAGACCTACAAGATTCATTCGGGCTTGAAGTTTTCCGCTGGCGTTCCCAGATTATAGACCGACTGTCACTTGCAAGATTTATCAATTCAGTAGTCATTTCATTTCAGTCAACCCTGACTGTTCAAGATGGCGAACCTGAGTGTGTCTCGAGGTTCAAATGAACCTCCTTTCGAAATTACATTGCTAACCAAAGAGGATATATCACGTGACCGGAAGGCAAGAGAACGTGATGGCGGCTGTTTTAACAAAGATGGCGGCTGCTGTAGGAGACGGCCGTGTCCCAAAGCTTTCAACTATTTCAAGGGATACAAAGCTGTGATATTATTCTCATCCTTCTGCTGCTATTTTATACTCTGTGGAATAACGTTGACTGTCGGGGTATATTTCAACGAATGGAAGGATGATTTTGAGGCAGGAAGTGCTCTGACGTCATGGCTTGGTTCCGTCCACATCGGCGTGTTGCACGTTGTTGGTATGTATTTTGTATACTTGAAGTCTCTCGCATTGGAAGTAAACAATCATGGCTGGGTGGTTTAAAACCATGTTATCAACTTGAACATTTCAATGGGTTAAAGTGAAGGAGATTACTTAAGGATACCTAACGCTACCGTTGGGGATAACGTGACTATTGTGATTTTGAACAGCCGGGCCCTGGGTGTGTCTTGCAGGTGGCTTTACAGTCGGGTAGAAATAATATTGAATAAATGGGGAACACTCAACACCGACGTGAAAACAACCGACGTTTCGCTTTATTTAAAGCTTCTTCAGTGTTTCAGTTACATACGAAACATAATGTCAAAACTATTTTTACAATATATATACTCTAGATATGACGTTAGGTCATAAACACTGCAGTGGCGTATCTGTTGTCCGACCGCGTGTCAATGTTGACAAGCGGACCGCGGCCTGGCCAATCATGGACCAGGGCGAGAGGTCAGAGGGCATGAAATGTAAACAAACATTTGCTCTGATGGTACCAGGTTTAGCCAATAGGTAGAGTTTTTGTTTACAGTCGGGTAGAGACACGCAGAGAAGGGTCTCTCTGCACTGTTATAATGGCAACACAGAGCCAGATAGAAAGGTGTGTGGGGAAACACAGAGGCGAAGGGACATGAAGAAGTAGGAGAGTGAACGTGGAAGAGGGAAAGCGGTTGAAAACTCAAGAGAACATGATTGTGGGACATCAGGGAGAAGAGGGAGTGACAGCCACACCCTCCTTCACACCGGTTGCATCAATGTCGCAATGAGCCGCGGACACGTCGCCTGCGGCTCGTATGAATACCCATGAGCCACTGTGCTCACGTCTCAAAATAAGTATTCGTAATGCGGATGGTCACAGCCTAGCTCGTTGTTATCCGTCTCTCAAGCTAAATCAGTGATTACCGTACGTGTCTGGTTTTAGCTCCGCTGGTAGGGATCCTGACAGACCGATTCGGCTTCCGGCCCATGGTGATGATAGGGAGCGTGATACTGACAGCCAGCTTGGTCGCCACATCTTTCGCCCAAAATATCTATGCTGTCCTCGTCTCTTTCTCAATATTCGCAGGTTGGTTCACACCTTATATTCGCTTTTCTAATCAGTACGACTGTTGGTCCATTTTTCTGAAATCCAAGCAAGGCCTGTCACATTGGAAGCTATCATGGACAACTTTATTTGCACTGAGACAGAGGCTTTTCCACCACCTTTGTTCGTTTAGGCCAATTGATGTCTTAGGTCCTTCACGCAACATCTGGAGCTATGGAGTTCCCATGACCAGCAAATATTCTCCCAATTTAATACAAATTAGTGTGATACTAAACCAGAATTTTTCTTTATTTTCAGCCGTAGGTGGTGGCTTTGTATTCGTCCCAGCTTCAACAATAGTCTCCTTGTATTACGAAGAAGGTCGAGCATTCTCAAACGGCTTCTCCACCTGCGGATGCGGGTTCGGCCAGTTCATCATGCCTTTCATCCTTCACGCTGGAATAGACGCATTTAACTGGCGAGGCTCGATGTGGATTTCCGCTGGCCTGGCATTGCAGATCTGTGTCCTTGGGGCGCTCATGAGGGAACCCAAAATCTGGCAGAAGATAAAGAAGGAAAAGGCACGTAGGGTCAAAGAAGGGAACAAACTGGAACAGTGGGGATTCCATATTTATAAAAGTTTCGGTTTCGTTCTTCTTTTGCTGCAATTAACATTAGTAGCAGCTGGACTATCCATAGTCTACGTCCATATAAGCGCCATCACGATACAGGTTGGCAGGGTAACAGCACATGAGGCGACTCTACCGCTCTCTCTGCTGGGGTTTTCGACAATCGTTGGTCGACTTTCCGCAGGACTGATTAGTCAGCACAGAAGGGTGGACACTTTCATATTTTACATCTCCTGCTTCATTGTAGCAGGGGTTGTTACTATCCTAGTTCCTTTTATCCAATATTATGGATTTATATGTTTCTGGGCAGTAGTATTCGGGCTAATGACAGCGCCGTCGGCGGCATTAGTACAAATCATGGCGCTATATTTTGTGGATGTAGCGGACTTGAATGCAGCCTTTTCACACGCTGCTGTGTTCACAGCACTTGGATACATTATAGGAGCACCAGTGGCAGGTGGGTACTACTTTTGTATGCAGCATTATTATTACTTTGTTACGTCGCCTTATGATTATAACTTCGAAGGCTGATTTGACTAAACGTTTTGATATAACTGCTGGTTACTTCCAGGTTGCACTACTCGACTTTACCAAACGATAAACTGATTTTCTATACCATGACAATAAGCTGGTGTGAGCAGTCCTATTTTGATCTGATTTTGAATAACCATCAGATATATCTGTCGTGTCTCAGTCTCGGAGTCATTTAGTTAGCTTTTATATTTCTATCGATTTAGACTCGTCTGATTGTTCGACGTCGACAAAAACGAAACTACTTCCTCGTCATAACACGGCGGCGCGTATTGGCGATGAGCGGTCTGATTCTTTTTTTCTTTTCCGTTTGGTTGATATGTTTTTGGGTTCCATCCAGGTTGGTTGTTCGACTTCACCAAAAGCTACAATGGGTCCTTCTACCTCGGCGGAAGTATGCTGGTTGTGAGCGGTCTGACTCTAATCTGGCCCTACGTCAGACACCGGCTAGAGAAACGAACAGTGGCAAAGGTTGACCTGGGGGACGGCGTGGAGGCTGAGAGATGGGGAACCCGCCCAAGTATCGCCAGCGGAGTCTTGTTTGGCAGTGCCTTCTTCGAGAGCTATGAGCCAGGCTCGAAAGAGAGGAGGTATGCCACACTCTTGAGATTTTACAAAACTCAAAACCCTGGGTTTTTCCTTTCTCTGAAAGACCTCTATGCGTATTTGTGGTGGCTGAAAAAAACAACCTGATAAGCCTACACACCCTTATTGCAAAGAGTGCACTCAGGCACTGATCCTCAATTTGCCGGTCGCAGCCACATCAAACTAGTTCACGCTATTTCGCATCGGCATGCGTCAGTAGGCCGCCTAGTCATAGTTTTGCACACAGCACTATAAAAAACCTCTCTCATCCACAAAGGACAGTGTTTGTCATCAAAAAAATGTTGTGTTGATACGTAGTCCAAGTGTATCACAAGACATTGAATCTTTGTTGGTATCTTATAATGGCAACCTAAGATGGCCTATAAAATATAGTTCGGCAAGTAAAAGATATATCATTTTGTCTGATACTTAGTACAGTCCATTGCGTCATCCTAATTGGCTCACCCTAACGCCGACGTTGGGGTGAGGGCCGAAAATGCCGTAGTGCAGTTATATCATGCATTAAAATTCGATGAAACTTTTGTATATCTGTCTACAATACGGCATTGCTGACATTCATTCGGTGTGTATTTACACAATTAGAAATCTTCAAATTCAAGTTCTATTCTATTCTTTTTAACACGCGGAGATGGCCTTTAATGGTATACACTAACAGTGGGTCATCGTCTGAATGCGCACCGCCATACTGGGTATGCACTTTTTCCTACATTACAGTTCTCCGTCGCTGTGAACCAGTCAGTTGTGTGACAAGGGGTGAGGTCGTCAAATCTTAGATATATAATTATCATGTAATCATGATATTATTTTATTATTTATAGCGCCTCTTAAAATCCTTTGATAGTGCCGCTTTGAAATAGACAAAATTATAGTATATCATGTAGATGATACATTCTTTAAAAATATTATAAAAATTAATTCTTAATAAAGCCTCCACGAAAAGGCACGCCGTATATGAATTTAAAAATATTACACTGTAACTCTGTATATTACATGTACATGTAATCAATTAATAATCCGGTGTATGTTAAAGAGTTATTTTCGGGTTAATTAGCTATATGAGTTAACCTGGTGTTTATTCATTGGCTTTAGAGTGCTCGCTAACGTTCACCCTAACACTAGCATTCTACTTAACTTTAACATTTGACCTCGACCAGTCGCCGTGTGCTACACGTGTACACGTATATCAGTCAAAAGCTAAATTTAATCCACTGAGATGAGATGACGGTCTGAAGTCCCTATTATCAAAGAAACGTGCTTCCCGAAATTGGTGGCTTGCATTGGAACTAACTTTCCCCCCCTTGTTCGTCATTAAAGGCATTCAAGTGTGTCGGTCAACCATGACTATCTCTTTTGTCCCTCCGCCATAAGGCCTATTCCCCTTATGACATCACTATTTCGGACACTCAGCGCCCCATTTCTGGAAAGGTGTATAGAATCCCCTATACACTGCGATGTCTGAAACATGGTCTTGTTTGACTATAATTCTTTGTACAACATGAACGAAACGTACGTCACTCGGAAAACCTAACCTGGATTAACATAGATGAAAATGGTCAATTTCGCTACTTTCAGAATCCTCAACAGTTGAAGACGAATATGAGGATGATGGTTTAGTATTTCAGGACAATGGATCAGATGATGAATTTGATCGAATGTATTCGCCTGTTTTGTATTACTAAATAATCCTACGTGTGCTACCGGCATTTAGGCAAAAACATTAAGAATCATAATGGTGTTCAAATAAACGCAAGTTTATTGTTAGTAGAGATAGAAATTCCTCTGTAGTGATCACTTTTCAGTACCAACTGCACTCCACGACCTTTCTTTACAACCACAGTTCAGCAGTTCAAAGCATCATGTATACATTCTAATACATTCTAATACATTGTTCTTATAACTTATGTTGTTTTTTTTAGACCATCAAGAGTATCAAGAAAACTCTCCCTCGTTGTTAACGAGACGTGTGCACTGCCGTCAGAGGATAGAATAGATGATTGAATCAAAAACGACTTGGAAAATCCCGGAAGAACATGCCAGTGATTTGAAGAAGCTTTCGACAAAAAGTGATTCGAAAGTGTGTTATTAAACCCAGCATTAAGACATACATTTTGGTAGCAGAGCTTTATTTGAAAGACTCTGGTAGTCGTAACAAAAGGAACAATGTGTTGAGACCATCTAGAGTGTTTTCACGTGACGTCATCACCGGCCATGTTTGAGGGACAGACAAAAGAAAGCAAGCCAACTGACCATGACACCATTTTTGTTCAGTTATTGTTCTGTCCTCCAACATGGCTGACCGTGAAAACGCTCTTTTGTAAATCAGACGATTAAGCACACTCGTAGAAGTAAAGGTTTTATAGTTTCTGAAAAACCATGAAATTAAGCTGGCGTATGTTGTCAAGTTTAAGGCCAGTTTCTATAACAGCGGCGGAATTGGGAAAGCGTGAATCTTGCACAGGCGTTGGCTCGTCGGTTAATGAATGACTCGGCAACTGACCAAAAAGGCAAGGAGACCGCCACCACGTAAAGCGATGAAAAACATGTAATGAAATGAGACTACAACCGCGAAACATCAAATTAACCTCTCGACGAAATTGTCGTCCACTGAGGCAATAAAAAAGAACGGGTTAATAGCATAATTGACATAGTTGATTAAGTTTGTTACACAATGGGCCAAGATGAGGATGGCAAATTGCCGACCTTGATGTGTATGCGACATTCCTACAACAGCTGAGAAAACGAGAAGTGCTCAATTCCGCATCACCGGATCTCTCCTTTCATGAGACCACCATTGCCCAAATTTAATGACAAAATGATGCAAAGAAGAAACTTAACATTAAAGATAACTAATCCTCTCTTCTGCATCTTGAAACTCTTTAACAGTGAAACGCTAAACAAGAACACCAATAACAAACAGACAGTCAATTGTTGAAGGGTGTAAAACACAATGCCAAATTCAAATTCTTGCAAGTGGTGCTGTTGAACTTTTCAAGTGGAAGGAATCAAACTTATTTTCATTCGTGACGTCATTTGCTAATGATTGTTTACACCATTCAACAGCTTGACATGTTCATCAAACCCGATTGACTGGAGAAGTGAAAGTATTAGCTGAAAGATAAAGCAGATTTTTCCTGAATGACAACAGCCTGGATGTACAATTACAACAGTCAAATTGATGACAAACTTCAAGTTAAACCAATCACAATCTTGCAGGAAGATGTCCTGTAATAGGTTAAGTTTACACCTTGGTATTATCTTTTACTGATACAGCAACTCTAAAAATGAGATGATGGCAAGTTCTGTGCGCGATGTCTGGCACAAAATAACTCTTGTGGGGGTACTGATGAGGCTATTCCCGGCTTTATAAGCATCATTGATGGCTTGGAAGCCCATTCAGACCCAGGCCAGGGTCAGGGAAAATAAACTATCCATCCAAAGGTGGTCCAAAATTACCAGACAATGCCTATTATTGAGCCATGTCACCTAGTAGGCCCTGGTGTTTTGGACCGTGAAGATCCACATTGTAATGTGTATATGATTTCTTTTCCTGAACTATGGCAGCCTTTTACAGGCAAATCTGGCAAAAAAGTGCCTAAACATAGGCAACTAAAATTACCAAACAAACAAAAGATATATCATTATGAGAAAGTTTATTTTCACAGAGGATATACAGAGAAATTTTTGAAGAATCAGCCGGATTGCCCAACAGTAGTAGTAGACATCTCAGTCACCTGGATCTTTTCGGAAGTGAAGCATCATGGCTCATGCTTTACTGTTTGAGCACATCCACACAAATCGATAGTATTCCTGGTCAATATCAATGACGATATGGTGGAACACATGACATACCTCCAGTCTCATAACATAACAATAACATAACACTCACTCAGTCACTGTCGCTCTGACATTTCTGACGACTATTCTACCAGTAGCTTTATCAAAAGGCTCAAAATCATCTGGTCATTTGGCCACAAGTTGTAGAAATTATAGTCAGACTAAGCATATTCATCAACAGAACTCAAACAGGCTACCATCATGCCATTCTCACTTTTAACCACAATTTTTTTGAGACACGCTGTGCATTAAAATATTTTTACAATATCGCGTCGTGCACGCAATTGCCGCGAAAAACGGCTTGATTAACATCACGTGATCCAAAACGTCATAAATATTAATGAGATTTCTTCCAAAAATCACCAAATTAAGTGCCAAAAAAGAAATATTTAGGAAACCGGGTGCTCAAATGTTTTAAAAGATATGAATTCATTTAGGATTGGTCAACCACTTCGCAAAAAATCAATTTACCAAATATCGCCGCAAAGCTGGAAAATATCTTTGAGTGAGGTATGTTCAGCGAAGATTGCGAAAATATCATATTTCGAAAAATTGATCAAACTCGGTTGATTTTGCTTGGAATTTGATGAAATAAACACCAATTTTTTCTTTCAATAACTAACAATTTCGCCATCTTTGATCAATCGCTCTCCCCGAACAGTCGTGCATGCTACAGAGGTTTTAGTCTCTGCCACAAATATGGCGCGAATTAGTATCAAATTTTTACCGATAGGTGACAGTAGCAGCGAAACGCAGAGAGAAACGCTCTTTTGGCGCTGCGAACGGGGGCGCGGCCAACTGACTGGGCTATTGGACAAGTTTTCATAATCAGTATTCTAGAACACGTTTTGTAGCGATGGTGGCGATCCTAGTGTTCGGGCCTCTTCGGCTCAACTTCGGGTGTGGTCGGAACCTAAATCCGGCTGCAACATTTTCTGACAAAAATCAGAGGCAACTTAAACGTATTTTCTAGCCGTGCGGCAGAAATAATCATTTTTACTATCGTGTTATTCAGTCAAAGATACATATAACAATAAATATCAGTCATTACTTCTGAGCACGCGCGATGTTTTTGATGAGTTAGGTGCATTTATTCAACAAAATTACGTGAAAAAATTGCAAATTTTCGGGCGACGACCGCTGTTCAAAGTCACGTAAACAGCAAACCTCAGGACTTTTTACACTTTTTTCTTAATGAAACTACTAATTAATGTTTCATCTAGAATAATATGTTCCGTTTACATGTCATTCAGAAAGATTTTGGCAAGTTTAGGATCGATTTCTCATATTTTTCACGCCTAAATGTACGCGATAATGAGCTCGTAATGATATGCAGTGACGTCATAGCGCAGAGAGAATTACGCGGAAATGGGGCCGCGGCCAACTGACTGAATGGGGGCACCGTCAAGCAACACCCGGCGTCTGCGACAATCCGACCCCCGGCCTATACCTCGCTAATTTACCTCGGAGCAAAAATGCAGTGCCGCCCGGATGTTTCCTCCAGACAGCGTCATGTAATTGCATATTTCCTTTGGGAGCCACATGGTTTACCTTGGAGACAACGAAAGGACAACAGTCACACAATTCCCTGATAAAAATCAGTGGAAAAAGCGATAACTTGGTCATCCTTTCCCCCATATACATGTAAATTCACCATCTGTCACAGAGCGTATTAAGATTTCCGTCCGATAATGAATTTACTTAATTGATTTAATTACATGTCAATCAAAAATCAATCGCATTTTTGTAACCGATACCTAAAAACAAATAAACCGTCAGAATTCTTGACATATTTAGTAAACACTATATGAAAATCGAAATATCTAAACACAATCAGACAAATGCGTTGAAAGGTGTGTGTTTTATCATTATAGAGTTATGAAGATTATACGGGATATGCAGGTAATGGGGCGCGTCAGCAAACTAATGATATTTGGGAAGGTGGATCCTACAAACAGAGAAATGTGGACTTGTTTCCTTAAGGCCTTAGGAATGAAAGTATTAGATTACCGTCCACCGCCCGCATGCCCCCAAAGCCGCCGCCGAAAATTTTCATTATTTAAAAAAATTCATTATTTCCCCCAAAAATGAGAACACAAACTTGATTTTTGGTTTAAAAGTGTTTCTAGCACATCTATTCAAAAAGAGACACGATCGTGGTTGTCAAACAAGCGCGAACCCGAACGATTCCGAAGATCTACGAAGCCTGTTTTGGCGCGAAGCGATCCTCCAATCACCGTTCTCGTAACAGCTCGTTTGTCTGCGTTAACCATCATGGCCGCCCGGTAAAATCTGTGAAATCTTTCGCATTCACACGCAAAAGGTGAGTTTTTTAACTGAAAACATCAATGTAACCAACAACTCTCGATGGCAATCAAGCTATCAGACTGTCATAGTTTCGCTCAGATGTTTGTTGTGATCAGATGGCCCATATTACTACTGATATTTTGAGATACTTTCACGGCCTCTGCCGCATTGATTCAGATGTGTAAAATGTGCTGCTGATGCACATGCGCAGTTGAAGGCGCGAATTGAAAGGACCACGTGCATGTCAGATTCTTCTGCATACCATGCATGCATTGCGTTCGTACATGCACTACTCATCTATGTTTGTATACGTACCTACCATGCCTACTCATGCTGTACTGTAGGAGAGCTACCGTAGGCCTACAGTCCCCACACGTCACATGCATGAATTCTAGCCAGGAGGCTTGTTAATACCTTCTTCTTTCACTTTCAGCAGCCATGGCAACAACTTCTCAGGTGGCAGTCCGAATCTTGGTGGGGAATGAAGTGAAAGAAGTGTGGCGGTTTCTTGCCATTGACAAGTATGCGTCGTACAGCTATGGTGAACTTGTTCAAGATATTATGGATCAAAAACATTCACAGTTCAAACTGTCTTCATTGAAGAACTGCAGAAAATACACTCTGAAGGAAGGTGTTGCAGGCACGACTCTTGCATTGACGGAGAATGTAAAAGGGGATTCCAGCACAGATCTTGTTGGTGTGGTACAAATACAAATGCCATCTTGACATGTATTTTATATCATTTTTCAGGCGACATCAATCTGCCCAAGGGCCTAGATGTGTACATAAAAGATCTTGACTGTGGAGATCATATTGAAAAATTGTACTACTCATGTGGTTATGAACCAATCTGTATCTTTTGTGGTGAAAACCTGGAGGGAGTGGATGATGATGATGATGTGTACCCTCAATGTGATGATTGCCAGAAGGACCCTATTAGGAAGAGAGGACTCTAAATCAAGTGGTCAATGTGGGACAATATCAACAATTTGCCTTCACTTGTCTTTTTTGTTAGCACTGTTGTACTCTCGTATAAACCATCCGTGCTGCAGCATGGCAAATATTACTCTGACATGTCTGAAAATATATTATCTTTCATATGTGCTTTAATACTTTCAATAAAATACATTATCTTTACAAACTACTCGGAAATTTTGCTTGGTTATTACATTTTCAAAAAAATAATGAATAATGAATAATGAAAAAAAGCCTCATCAATTTTCTGGATCATCAGGACGGTATTCTAATACTTTCATTCCTATATATGAAAATCGAAATATCTAAACACAATCAGACAAATGCGTTGAAAAGTGTGTGTTTTATCATTATAGAGTTATGAAGATTATAAGGGATAGGCAGGTGATAGGGCGCGTCAGCAAACTAATGATATTTGGGAAAGTGGCTCCTACAAACAGAGAAATGTGGACTTGTTTCCTTAAGGCAAATTTCATATTCCTTCAGGCAAATATCATAATTGCATCGATCATGACATATTGTATTGTTTACTTTGGAGGAATCACCTGTTGGTTATTTGTCCGTTTCATCACTCGGGCTTGGGAGAGGCAAGCTGAGAGCAGCACCGCATCGTTTAGAGGAAAAGAACTGCTAAAGGAAGAGGTAAGAGTGAAATATGGCGTAGAAGTAGAAAATGCCCCCTGGAAAAAGGACGTTTGAAATCTCCACAGTTTGAAATGTCCTAGGATAGAATGTCCGGGATACAAAGCAAGGATTCTCGTATTATGCGATTTTACATTGCATCGTTCTGCCTCTCCCGTTAAAGTCTATCGACCACACCCTGACGCTGTTTCGGCGGGGGTCGGTGTTATAAGACTTACCTTGATGACCCTTTGATAAGACTAGGAATTCAAACCGAGGTGAGAGCGAGCTTTATGTAAAAACAAGGATTGATCGCGTGTTGGGCTTGGCCTGAATTATTGTAACTGCGAGGTAATGGGGAAAAAAAACGTACGATGCAACTTCTGAAACATTGTTAGCCATGGCCTCTATATTTTCGTGATCTGTCGCGTTTTGCACATAAACTAATAAATACAAAATGTATTTTTTTGCTTTGGCAGGACTGTGAGATTCTGACGTAAGATGTGGGCCCCATTCGCCCTTCTGCTGCTGCTTGTGGCTGCGAGGACTGACGGCGCATATTATTGTGAGTTGATCTTGTTCTTGTATTTTACTGAACATGTCGATGTCCATACCACGTCATGAATCTAATCAACATCTCATTGTCAGGTCATCTCCTGAATTAAGCTTTGCGAAAAGTCAGCCAGTCGTCGCACTCTTTAAAGGTTTCGAGATAATATTACACAGTTAAAGGGTAAATAATGTAATTCGCCGCCTTCCCGTCTAGGTCCCGCCACGCGGCTCCTACATCCTTCTCGCCAAAGTTTAACTGACGTAAATTTTGGCGGGAAGGATGTAGGAGCCGCGTTGCGGGAACGAGACGGGAAGGCGGCGAATTACATTATTTACCCTTTAACTGTGTATCCTTTCAGCATCTCGATATACATATACATCTAGATCAGTTAACTACCAACAATTCGCTGGGGTAATTGGCTTTACGTATCGCCATGGCGACTGTCCCGGAAATGACATTAGCGCGATGACCTACATGAATCTGCAGAGCTGCGGTAACCGTTGTAAGACAACCAGTGGCTGCGTGGCTTTCCTGTGGAATGAAGACAATCACTGCTATGTTAAGAGAAAAAGCTGCCCACGCATAGACACGAGAAACTCGAAGGATCATTTCTTTGATAAAATGTCTTCTGGTAAGACTTTTGGCTGCTATCAAAATCAATATGTCGACTAGTGAGTTGCCACGTGTGCCCGACACGCTGCTAGGTATTGTTAGAGAGATTGCTATTTTTTCTTAGGGGCCGTCAAAAGTTGCCCACCGCTCCAGTGGGAAGTTTTTAACATCCAATTGACCGTTTGGGCCGAAGATGAGTTTGATCGCGTCGGCGACCGTCGCGGAAAGCGCTCAATTCTTTTCCTCATTTACGATTTATGCACTTCAAATGACATTGCATGGGGAAAATGCCATAGTTTATGATCATTCTTATTTTAGCTTCGCCGCCCCAAACCCCAGCGACTGATATCATGATCCTTGTCGAGTCGTCTAGGCTCATGGGCGCCACCAACTTCGCCAAGGCCAAAACGTATGTGGTGAGCTTCATCAACGCCCTCAACGTTGGTACAAGCAACGACCGGGTCATCATGGCGTCATTTGCAAAATCGCTGTACACCCGTAACGTGCCCGATTCGATTATGAGGAAGGACATCGTAGCAGATCAGGTTCAATATTTGACAAACTATGGGGGAAGTGAGCTGTCCATCAAATACATCCTTCGGTAAAGTATATACACATTGATTGCCAGAAGTTACTACTAAATCAACCACTCGGTAAATTCTCGGCTAATCATAATCCCTTCTTGGCATTCGCGGTCAAAACTTGTCCGAAATGGCCATCGACTGAAGAAGAAGATGAAACGATTTTTGGACTGCGCTGCAAGTTTCCAGTAGCAATATTTACTTACTTTGGAACTTTTACTTTACATGCGTTATCTTTTTCTGCAGAAATGTATTTCTGATTCGATTTTGTTAAATTGTATCTTAGCAGAAAATGTATTTACTGTCACACATAAACATATGTATAAAAGTAGAAGTTTAACGCCAGAAGATAGAGTTCTAAAAACTAGTTATAATAGTTTTAATGTTTAAAAACATTGTCGATCAGACCAACTAAAATAAACAATGATATATTTGCATTCAGTAGGATGTTCAGTTTCACTTGAAAGTTGCTAAAACGATTTAAGCTTGACAGCAAGTAAGCCTTTCTCAAAGTGAATCAAGACAGATAAAACTGAGTAGTATCACGGAAAATAAATTTTATCTGAAAACACAATAGCTAATTCATCTAATTGCCATGATTCCATCGAAATGTTTTCTTGAAAGCGTTGCAATATCGCCAAACTTGCTATTTCTATTTCGTCCTCCTCTCTTTACAGGAGCAGCCAAAGCTACTTGTACTCACAGATCCATCGCGGTAGCACCCCTGCCGATCTGGTCATCGTCGGCTCAGGCAAAAAGGGAGGCTCAGACAAGGACTCTGAGATTACGGAGCAGATCAACTGGTGGTGGGCTAGGGGTGTCAAGGTGTACTACGTCAGCGCTGGCACAATTGATAGAGCGGCAATTGGAAAGTTTGTCTTGTCTCAGAATATCTTCGAGATGTGGAGGACTTCTGTTAACACTATTGTAAGCAGTATAAGAAAAGGTAAGCGTATTTCTTTCAACCTATGTTCCTTTCTACTGTCAATTTAGTGCTCCGCAAACGAGCGATTTTATCGCTGCGACCTGCGACATCACCGCGATGACCGATGAAGAGATCGTTCGTCTATACGGGTAAAGACTATTATCGCAGATACCTGCATGATTACTAATGTATTTTTTATGAGAGGAAACTGGGGAACCCAAAGGACACTTATCCCGTCGAAGACAGTGGCTGCTTCTTCCTCGTTTTGGTCCCTTTTGATGAGTTTCTTTTGATGAATTTTTTAATGCTTCAGACTATTCTTCATTCTGGTTCAGACGTTTCTCCTATTAATATTCCTCATGGTATAATAAACCGGCATCTTGTCACTCCGCATCCCATACCCCCAGTATCAGACAAACTGACAAAATGGTTGGGCATACTCTCCAGATATTACCTCATATTTGTCAAATGTTGTGTTTTAAATTTGTTTCAACATTTAGTACAAGTTGAATGTCAATCTAAATAGTCTTCTTTTGAACGTTTTCAGATGTCGCATGCGGAGCAAATAAAATCAGCCAATCCGGAAGATGTATCACATTCAATCCTTGCGCACTTCAAGTTTGCGCTGCAAACGCCAGATGTGTCACCTCGGGTTTAGGATTCACCTGTAGGTGTGACACGGGATTGATTTATGTGCAAGACTATGGCTGTCAAGGTAGTTATAACAACAGAGAAAGTCAAATAAAAATGGACTCGTTCAAATTTTGTATCAGAATGATTTCACCAGCTGGAGATAAGCCAGGTATCCTCCGTTGCGTTATACATCGCTAATTTGGCTTCGGAAACGCCAAGACAAAGATCGTGAAAGACTTATTTTTTTAATTTTCGCGCAGCGAGAAAAAGTATGTTTACAGCACTATGATGGGAAAATGACGTCCTGAGAAAACATGATGTCCAAGCACTTGCATTCACATTTCTTTATCTCCGCTTTTCATGGCTATTCAGATACATTAAAAACGTCTCTCCTTATTTCTTGTTTCAGCTAAGAAATATCTGGACCTTGCCTTCATCGTCGACGTATCCAGTGGCGTCTCCACCTCGAGCATGCAGAAGACGAAAGACTTCATGAAGGGACTTCTCAACGGCTTCTACGTCACGTCCACCTACGTTAGAGTCAGCATTGTCTTCTATAATAACGAGGTCCCTCTTATTTTTTACTTCAACCAAGGTAATTACCATGTACGATAACTAAATCCCTCTTATTTTCTATTTTAACCAAGGTAATAACGACAGGAAACTTTCTTCACGATTCATCTTGTCCTTTAAGTATATCCAAACTACTGTCTTCTCGATCTCACTGCATACTAACGCCATGTTTTTACCACACCACCGCAACTTCTCGTTAAAGGTTACAACCGGGCCAATATTTACAACGTCATTGACAGGATGGCATCCTACAGGGGCGGCAACAGCGATGCACTCACCTATGTCCTTAAAAACATCCAGAGCATCGTTTTCAACCCAAGCCGAGGGTCAAGGTCAAGTGTACCCCACGTGGCTTATTTGTTTACATCCGGAAGCATTAGCAGTGCCCACCTTATCCAGGTCAAGCTCGAGGTAAGGAAAGCGTCTTAAAACAACATGAAATTAAATCTTTTACAAAATCAGCTGCTAAGGTTGAGAAATGTTTTTTAAAAAGAAAGGGAATCGCTACCGCGGCAGGCAACACAGTGACTCAACCAGGTAGCTTCCCAGTGCACGATGATACTATGATGCATAAGTTGATGCACTAAGAGAACCTCAACCTAAGGTGCCCAAGAAAAAAGGAGATCTGTCTTAGCCGCCTTTTATAGGTGACTTGATTCTTAAGAAATTCGGACAAATCACGGGTATTTCAGACATTAACAGACAAACCGGGAAAATCTCGGAGGAATATGCAGTTTATTAACCTCCGGTAATTACCAGCGTTTCTACAACTGTATTGGGAAAATTATAATATAATATGAAGACATAATTTCTCAGAATTGTACTGGGAAAATTAGAATTTATATCATATTCAGTTAGAACTTGTTAGAACTGTACACTATGATATCATATCAAGTCATAATTTTTACTTTCCATGTGTAGCTTTTCAACCTGTACAAGCTTGGCATTAGAATTTATATCATATTCAGTTAGAACTTGTTAGAACTGTACACTATGATATCATATCAAGTCATAATTTTTACTTACATGTGTAGCTTTCCAACCTGTACAAGCTTGGCATCACCATGCCAATCCTGACGACTGGTAGCACCAGGATCAGTACAGAAGTCTCCCGTGTCTTCTCCGTGTTTTTCTCCGTCATCGACCTTTACCGCGTCACAAACATCAACACTGTCATCACCCGGTACATCACAAATACAGTCCAGGGTGAGTCGAAGTGTCTGTACAGCTGTCGCCACCGCTCCTCCTTGCTTTCCCCCGTTTTCGCAAAGCCCCCGAAATCCCAACGCGAATGCCTATCCCATTTTTCGTCGTCCTGATTGAGCGGTCGAACAGTCGGACACTGAGACGCCCGCGTTGTCGCGTCGGGGCCTTTACGAAAACTTCCCGACCTAGGCCTACCACGACAATGACAGCAACTTTGTCATCACCCAGTACATCTCAATGAGAGTTCAGGGTCAGTTGATGTGTCAGTACAGTTATCACCAATGCCTTCTCCCAGTTTTACCCCGTCATTGGTCTGTCCACGACACTGACATCAACATTGCCACAACAGCAGTTCGAGGAGAGTAGAAGTGCCTACAGTAAAGCCGTCTGCAGTGGATTGAGAACTGGATCCTTATTCCAAATGTCATTTTATAGCAGTTGAAAAGGATTCTAAACAATTTCTTAATTCCTTCTTTTAGGTATTTCTTGCCAGAAAGGAACAGCTCCGGACAGCAAAGGAGTGTGCCAGGGTAAGCATCTAGCTTTTCCAATTGCTAGATCCTTCAGGCCTAGATATAAATTACAATGTACAGACATGTGTGATTTGAGATCCGGATTGAGTTTGTTTACTTTGGTGGTCATTTCAGTCAACAAAATGAAATATGCATGATTTGTAAGTAAATCCCGTATGATGCAAATTTTGAAAATTCTCTTGCAGATGTCAATGAGTGTACCAAGTTCCAAGGTATCTGTGGTGACAGTTCAACATGCACGAACACACATAAGTCCTACTCGTGTAGCTGCCCAGGATCAGGAAGGAGTTACGTACAGGGACAAGGATGCCTTGGTAAGTGAACACGTTCGTCCATATGTTCGTAAATGAGATCCTGGCTCTTAATCACAGTGAAGCAATTCACTTACCCGTCGTGCGGTAACAAAATTAGGAAACTGAATGACACAAACCTGGAATCAGTTTAAGGGTTGACCACAGGCATTTGAAAATTTTCAAATTCAATTACGAATTTTAAACTTTCAACGAACGGCTTGTGCCTTTAAAAATATACTTGTTTTTGAATCTTCTGTTTATTCCAGTAAGAACTGTAATGGATCTCGTCATCGCCCTCGACAACTCCAACAAGGTCTCGGCAGCCGACTTCAACGCCAACAAACTGGCAGCTATCGACCTCGTCAAGAATCTGGACATCAGTGCCAGTTACGTGAAGGTGTACGTCGCAGCGTTTGGTCACTACTTCTACGTTTATTGGAAACTGGCATTAACCCAAAGTAGAGACCATGCTATTGCTGCTATCACCGCCATACCCTACAAAGGAACAGCCATGAACTTTTACTCTGCGCTGTATAACATTCAAGAGTCAGCTTTGTAAGTGAGTTAAAACATATCATAAGATACAAATTCCTATAGGGTGGCTTTCCAACGTATAAACGTAAGGGGCCGACCCTTCAAATTCCACTTCAGTAGCGACCATGTCTCAGTTCTCATATTTCAAATGTCTTCACATTCAGTTGCGTTATGTCTGAGCCAGTCTTCTTCCTACACGGAAATAGGAGTAATATTGAAAGTGTACATCCCCGACAGTGATTTGGAATAGCTCCTTTATACGACATATTAGTGATGCCAAGTTACCTTTTTATGCCAAAGTGTCGTTTTCTTCTCGAGGCGCAAGAATCAATGTCAACCAAGAAGTTCGAATATTTCTCATTGCATTCGAGGCGAGAGAACCAATGTCAACCAAGAAGTCCTAAAAAAATATTTCTAACTGGAGTCGAGGTGCCAGTACCAATATCAATCAATTGGTCCTAAAAATACACGAATAGTCCTATTACAGACGAGGCGCCATAACCAATATCATCCAAGTATGACCCAGACAAGATTATTTCCCATTTGCAGACGAGGCGCAATGTCCAATATCATCAAAGAATTCCTTACGAAGGTATTCCCCATTGCAGACGAGACGCGAAGACCAATATCACGGAGCACCGTGCCAATATAAATCAAGTAGTCCTAATCAAAAAATGCTTCCCATTACAGTCAAGGCGCCAGAAGCAACGCAAATCAAGTTGTTCTCTTCATCGGTTCAGGACAAGTCGGGTCCAACTACGAATCATACATAATCCAGGTGGGGCGTCAATTGATAGGACGAGGTGTCAACATGATCATGGTGGCAGGCAGCACGCCCAGTCCGGTCATTTCGAAGATAATGATGGCGGAGAACATCATGAAACGAACGACTTCGACGGGTATTGTCACGACAATTCTTACGAAGGTCTTAAACAGTAAGCACAATTTTTTCACCTTATATAATTGCATGGTTGAATTATGAATTTCTTAACGAACGGCGTATGAATTTTGTTTCCTTATGCAGGTGTTTCCTGTTCCCGGGGTCAGTACAGAGTCGGGTCGACGTGCAAGTCCTTCAATATCTGCTCTCTACGTGGTGTCTGTGGCGGAAATGCAGTCTGCCAGACAACATCCGCCAGTACTTTCACGTGCAAATGTAGCACAAACTTCAGATATGGCGGAGCTGAAGTCGGATGTCAAGGTAGGGTCGCTTCGGTCGTCATTTTTAGTCAAGAATGAAGAGTCATTAGAATAAGGCCTAACACCAAAACATATACATATAGTATACTCTTACTCTTCTCGTATAGTTCCCAGAACAAAACTAATTTGGACTTCGTAACCACTGTCCTTTGCCAAAACGGGATTCACATTTGATGCTGAACCCCATTCGAAACGGCCTACTCAGTGGTACCTGGCATAAAAATACAAAACAGGAATATGATTTGAAAAGTTTTCTCCGTCTGAAGTTTTGCATTGTTATGTCGAATTACCTTTGTAGCCTCGACTCCGATGGACATTGTCTTCCTGGTCGACGTCTCAGATAGCATGGGACGAACCAACCTCGAGAAGGCGAAGGAGTT
The DNA here is from genome assembly GCF_910592395.1 of Lineus longissimus. Lineage (NCBI taxonomy): Eukaryota > Metazoa > Nemertea > Pilidiophora > Heteronemertea > Lineidae > Lineus > Lineus longissimus. The sequence goes on from NC_088317.1 coordinate 3,833,779, forward strand.
TCTAAGAGACTTCCTAAAGTCTTCTTACATCAACAGCGACTTCATCAGAGTGGTCATCTTGGGATATTCGAGGAGTTACGTAAGTCCCCCTTGACCGCCAAGGTTTTTGCATCTTATCAAGATACCCCGGCTACGTTCAAAGGGAGTATGAGATCATGAGATTCAGAATGCGTAAATCCATGACAAAGACGATTTAACTTCTCGTTCTTCTTTATCTTATTCTGTATACACTACATGAGAAGGGACACACCGAGTTCACGCCGAATTGGGTGGTCCCTTTCTTCTTAAGTGGTTGGGGTTTTAATAAGATTTATGTGCTCGGTGTAGATGTACTACTCTGACCTCTCCGGCCTTATGATTTCAGGTGACACCCTTCCAACTCTTCACTTCACACCAATCCAGTTCGAACGCCGTCAATGCCGTCAATTCCATCAGCATCGTCCCGGGTTCGCCAGGAAACCTGCTATATGGTCTCCAACAGGCCCTTGCGCAGTTTACGCCTCAGAAGGGTGCGAGGTCCTCCGCTCCAAAGTCACTCTACCTCATATCGAGTGGTGTCATAGACGTTAACACCATGCCACAGATTAGGGTAACCTCATTTTTAAGTGGAATCAAAAATCTCATATCCATTATTCTTCAGTAATTTACAGTTTCTACTCTGCTTTTTCAAATTTGAGTTGACCTCTGGTTGTCGTGTCCAATCAGAAGCACTCAATTCTGCAACATCAGCGTACACTTTTGACCTGAGCCAATCATATCCTTTACGGTGGCTTACCGCTAATTTTGCTACGGTTAAGTGGGCAAAAATACGCTATTTGAGGTGGGGTACAAATAGCAAACAAGTATGACACACTAATGATGCTTCTTCTTCTTCTTGCGTTCAACCTGCCTGAACTACTACTTCAGGGCTGTGGTTTGGAACTGTTCACAAACCATATAGGTCTGGGGCCAGAACGAAATAACGTGGTCTGTATACATGGTATAGGTATTATCGGTGTTGTTGCGTGCACACCTGAGTTTGACGCCATTATGACCGGTGTGCTCCGTCTTCGGTCAGGTTTTATTTTGGGGTTTCCACTGTTTCCAAAACGAAACTTTTTTCCAGATTGAACTCACGAAGCTTCGCGAGATCGGCGTCAGCGTCCCTGTGACGACTGTAGGTACAAGCATCAACATCAACATCATGAGAGAAATAGCCTACCCATTTCAATTAGTGGACATCACCAAGACCACGATCACACAGATTAGCAGCATTGTCATCAATATTGTTACCACTGCTGTCAGTAGTAAGTAAGGCATTTTCCGAAGAACAGAATCCCAGGGTTTAAATGGGCATTCCCTTCGTTTTGACATCTTGACTCAATGTATTGAACGGAGGCAATACCGCTGGAAGTTCAGTATGCGTTTTGAAGGTGTTTTTATTGCTTAAGTTCTAGTCAAAATGACGGTACCTATGTTCAACACCTACCCATATAACTTTATCATTAATATCAAACAATGAGTACACTTCATCAAAGTGTATATGTAGCATGTGTACAATATTTCCTCATTCACTTCCTCCAGATGCCAAGTGCGACCTTGGCTACTACTTCAATGGAAGAGTGTGCACTGATGTGAATGAGTGCACACAAAACTCGTGTGGACAGGGAGTCATCTGCACCAACACTATTGGCAGCTTTAGATGTTCGTGTTCCGGGGGACGAGAACCGACGAAGGAACATGGCTGCAGAGGTAAGAAAGGACGTGTGGTTTTAGAAACGGCTTGCCTATTCAAGGAGGCCTACGTATACAGGTATATAAATACTATATTATTCTAGTACGTGTAGTATTTTTTAAGAGTCTTGTTAGAAGAAGTCACGTGTTTAAAGAACGATAGTTTGTTGCCAAACAGCTTTTGAACATTTTCTTTCACTTCTAGCTGGAGAACGACTCGATGTTGTCTTCCTCATCGATGCCTCCGATGACATGGGAACCGCCAATTTAGGCAAAGTCAAACAATTTCTCATCGGTTTCGTGGAGAACAGCGTCATTAGCAACTCTTACACAAAGATTGCTCTAATGACCTACACGAGTCGTGGGGTAAGTTAATGATCCCACAAGAAATACTAAAAATCTGTTATTTAATCAACGTCGTCTTCCAAAGAATACTAGTGCCATCGGCCTTGGTGTTTAAAGTGGACGGGCGCAAGTGCCGAATTAAAGTAAGATTTACAGATTCTATCGAATTTCTCGATGTGGCAGTCGAGATCACGACCTCAATGAATTGAATAAGTTCTTTCTTTACGTTCGATAGATAGTAACTCTTGATTTGATGATAGAGTCATCAGTTGTCCCCGGAACTGTTGTTGTCGCTATGGTTGGTCATTTAGGCAGGTTCCCTCAAGCTAAATTTCCTGACGATCGCTAGTCTTGGACCGGGTCTTCGACATCTTGCCAGGATGCACGCTTATATAGAACATCGATCCTTTTATCAATTAATTTACTTTTTTTGCCACAGGACAATTACGCTCATTTCAAATGGCGAGTGTAGTCCGACGACGGGCGGAATAACAATGGCACTGATAGTTCATCATAGCGAATTAAGCACACCTTTTTATCCATTTCCAGCTGAAAAGCTATCAGTCCCTTACATCCGTGCAAACCGAGTCCATGACCAAAACTGCAATAAACCGTTTAACCTACGTGCGAGGAAAGGTCCAAAACTTCCCGCAGCTCCTGAATATAGCCAAACAGCTATTCACCAAACCTGGAAATGGAGCCAGACCTGGAGTGCCAAAGGTCCTTTATCTCATCTCAAGCGGAATGTTTGATACTGCCTATCTACCACAGATAAAGGTAATGTACTTTGTGAAAACTGTTAGAACCTAAGTGGGGTGATATTGGGTGATGATAGAAGTCTCTGTAGGATGAGATGGTTGGAGTCCGAGTTAGCGTTAGGCGGCGGACGGGGATTCAAATGTGCCGCTAACCGTTTTGTCAGCTCATACGAGTATACTAGTAACTTGTTTGCGAGCATCACTCATTCCCGTGAGCAAAATTGACCGGATCGAACCCCAAATAGGCCCGGCCTCTTGATTGGTTCATTTCAAAAGAGCACGTCGGGGGTGCAGAATTAGGCACTGCTGATTGGACAATTTGATTGATTCAAAAGTCTTTGATTGGACACCGGAACAGGCTCTCAAACACTGATTCCGGAAATCGCTGAATGCTTTAGCTGCGTACGTTGACAGAACGGAATTTCGAACGTGATTGCACAATACTTCAAATCCATTTATGGTCTTGATTCTGACAGCTGTGACCACTGTAACGGCCCAATATTGAAAGTTTTCACCAAAAATCGAGACGAAGCAAGAGAATTCCAAGAGCAGACGATAGGACATAATTCAAATTGAAATCTCGTGATGTCGGAGGAAACAACTTGTACACATTAAGATGTCAGCCAGTCCCGTGATATCAAATGAAGCAATTAACCCCATTTATACTTCAGATTGAGTTGGCTGGCCTCCGTGATATTGGAATCAACATCCCCATCACTACAGTCGGCACGCACGTCAACATCAACATCATGAACCAGCTAGCCTACCCCAACACTGTGACTGACATCACGCGGATCACAACCACACAGATCACCAACATCGTCACCAACATCATCACGACTGTTAGCAACAGTAAGTCCATTTAACTACCAGCAAGAATTTCTTGCTACTGGGTGGCACAAAATATATTTTCCACTTTTGGTTTTGAATGACTCCCATAATATCAATTATGATTCACCAAATTCCGAATTTTGTTCTTTGATTACCTTCCTTAAACACAACACATATGTAGTAAGGAAGGTCTTGGTTGATCTGACAAAAAAGGAACAATTACTTCTACTTTGTGATGTCCATGAGGCATCCATTATGTCAACATGAAATTTTCCCCATGAACTAATATTCCTGTTGTTTCTTCCACAGACGCCAAATGTCCAAAGGGACATTATTCCAAAGGAGGAAAGTGTGTCGATATTGATGAATGTATTATGAGACCATGTCCCCCAGTTGCCAAATGTACGAACATGATCGGGAGTTACAAATGCTCATGCGCAGAAGGTTTCAAGCTTACCACTGGCGGATGCATAGGTAAGTTGAACCGCCAAAATCATCACTCCGGACTAAAAATTATATTTTTGATATCAATAAAAGCCTAAGCCTCCTCCCTTTCCATACACGTCCTCCACCATACTCATCCGGGAATCTATTATCTACTCGGAAGCTCCTCGACCATGTCGACATCGTTTTCGTAGTGGACGTGTCACTTTCTCAAGTTCAGGATAACCTACACCGCGCTAAGAAGTCATTGTCGACTACGTGGCAGGGTTGATCATCAGGAAAGAAGGGGCCAATGTAGGCATCATCGGCTACTCCTCTTCGCTGTACATATCTGCATCTTATATGATACTTATCATCTTATCTCTATAAATTTTATCAACTCATGTGATTCTTATTATTTTATTCTCTCTCCAGATATCAACGAGTGTCTGACGAATCCGTGCAAACAGGGGGCAACGTGTGAGAACACTGACGGGTCACACAAGTGCAACTGCCAGCCAGGCCGTCGGTACAACCATTTGAAGGGATGTGTAGATATTGATGAATGCCTGACGAATCCGTGCAAACGGGGGGCAACGTGTGAGAACACTGACGGGTCACACAAGTGCAACTGCCAGCCAGGCTTTCGGTACAACCATTTGAAGGGATGTGTAGATATTGATGAATGTCTGACGAATCCATGTAAACAGGGGGCAACGTGTGAGAACACTGACGGGTCACACAAGTGCAACTGCCAGCCAGGCCGTCGGTACAACCATTTGAAGGGATGTGTAGATATTGATGAATGTCTGACGAATCCGTGCAAACGGGGGGCAACGTGTGAGAACACTGACGGGTCACACAAGTGCAACTGCCAGCCAGGCTTTCGGTACAACCATTTGAAGGGATGTGTAGATATTGATGAATGTCTGACAAATCCATGTAAACAGGGGGCAACGTGTGAGAACACTGACGGGTCACACAAGTGCAACTGCCAGCCAGGCCGTCGGTACAACCACTTGAAGGGATGTGTAGATATTGATGAATGTCTGACGAATCCGTGCAAACAGGGGGCAACGTGTGAGAACACTGACGGGTCACACAAGTGCAACTGCCAGCCAGGCTTTCGGTACAACCATTTGAAGGGATGTGTAGATATTGATGAATGTCTGACGAATCCGTGCAAACAGGGGGCAACGTGTGAGAACACTGACGGGTCACACAAGTGCAACTGCCAGCCAGGCTTTCGGTACAACCATTTGAAGGGATGTGTAGATATTGATGAATGTCTGACGAATCCGTGCAAACGGGGGGCAACGTGTGAGAACACTGACGGGTCACACAAGTGCAACTGCCAGCCAGGCTTTCGGTACAACCATTTGAAGGGATGTGTAGATATTGATGAATGTCTGACGAATCCATGTAAACAGGGGGCAACGTGTGAGAACACTGACGGGTCACACAAGTGCAACTGCCAGCCAGGCTTTCGGTACAACCATTTGAAGGGATGTGTAGATATTGATGAATGTCTGACGAATCCATGTAAACAGGGGGCAACGTGTGAGAACACTGACGGGTCACACAAGTGCAACTGCCAGCCAGGCCGTCGGTACAACCACTTGAAGGGATGTGTAGATATTGATGAATGTCTGACGAATCCGTGCAAACAGGGGGCAACGTGTGAGAACACTGACGGGTCACACAAGTGCAACTGCCAGCCAGGCTTTCGGTACAACCATTTGAAGGGATGTGTAGATATTGATGAATGTCTGACGAATCCGTGCAAACAGGGGGCAACGTGTGAGAACACTGACGGGTCACACAAGTGCAACTGCCAGCCAGGCTTTCGGTACAACCATTTGAAGGGATGTGTAGATATTGATGAATGCCTGACGAATCCGTGCAAACGGGGGGCAACGTGTGAGAACACTGACGGGTCACACAAGTGCAACTGCCAGCCAGGCTTTCGGTACAACCATTTGAAGGGATGTGTAGATATTGATGAATGTCTGACGAATCCATGTAAACAGGGGGCAACGTGTGAGAACACTGACGGGTCACACAAGTGCAACTGCCAGCCAGGCCGTCGGTACAACCACTTGAAGGGATGTGTAGATATTGATGAATGTCTGACGAATCCGTGCAAACAGGGGGCAACGTGTGAGAACACTGACGGGTCACACAAGTGCAACTGCCAGCCAGGCTTTCGGTACAACCATTTGAAGGGATGTGTAGATATTGATGAATGTCTGACGAATCCGTGCAAACAGGGGGCAACGTGTGAGAACACTGACGGGTCACACAAGTGCAACTGCCAGCCAGGCTTTCGGTACAACCATTTGAAGGGATGTGTAGATATTGATGAATGTCTGACGAATCCGTGCAAACGGGGGGCAACGTGTGAGAACACTGACGGGTCACACAAGTGCAACTGCCAGCCAGGCTTTCGGTACAACCATTTGAAGGGATGTGTAGATATTGATGAATGTCTGACGAATCCATGCAAACAGGGGGCAACGTGTGAGAACACTGACGGGTCACACAAGTGCAACTGCCAGCCAGGCCGTCGGTACAACCACTTGAAGGGATGTGTAGATATTGATGAATGTCTGACGAATCCGTGCAAACAGGGGGCAATGTGTGAGAACACTGACGGGTCACACAAGTGCAACTGCCAGCCAGGCTTTCGGTACAACCATTTGAAGGGATGTGTAGATATTGATGAATGTCTGACGAATCCGTGCAAACAGGGGGCAACGTGTGAGAACACTGACGGGTCACACAAGTGCAACTGCCAGCCAGGCTTTCGGTACAACCATTTGAAGGGATGTGTAGATATTGATGAATGTCTGACGAATCCGTGCAAACGGGGGGCAACGTGTGAGAACACTGACGGGTCACACAAGTGCAACTGCCAGCCAGGCTTTCGGTACAACCATTTGAAGGGATGTGTAGATATTGATGAATGTCTGACGAATCCATGTAAACAGGGGGCAACGTGTGAGAACACTGACGGGTCACACAAGTGCAACTGCCAGCCAGGCCGTCGGTACAACCACTTGAAGGGATGTGTAGATATTGATGAATGTCTGACGAATCCGTGCAAACAGGGGGCAACGTGTGAGAACACTGACGGGTCACACAAGTGCAACTGCCAGCCAGGCTTTCGGTACAACCATTTGAAGGGATGTGTAGATATTGATGAATGTCTGACGAATCCGTGCAAACAGGGGGCAACGTGTGAGAACACTGACGGGTCACACAAGTGCAACTGCCAGGATGGTTTCACCTATGATGCAGTCAAAGGTTGCGTAGGTAAGAAGTAAGCTTACTTTTTGTATTTTTTATAGATTAAAATGGATTTTATGCGTAATGTGTGCTCTGTGTATTCGGTTTGCAGAACAATAGCTTGGATTGGCCGAGTCGCTCGAGTCGCTCTTGTACATGTTATAGTGCAATGACGTTTTGTCTATTTTTCCAGATATCGATGAATGCCTAGTGAAGACGACATGTCCGGGCAAGTCTGTTTGTGTCAACAAACCCGGGTCCTTTGAATGCAGTTGTGAGACTGGTTTTAGTTACGTTAGTACCAGTACCATTGGGTGTCGAGGTAAGTTTACATGACTCTAAAATCTACACTTTAATCTATGGTATTGGTGCTCTCTATAATCTGCAATCGTCTCTTTAGTCGGTAATACTATTCATCAGCTGATTAAATATTGCAATTAGTTCGTACGAATACTGTGGGAATCTTTACCAGGGTTCGTTTTGGGTCTCAAATTTAACTTATTTTTGAGTGAGTTGACCTTGTCACATATCTTCCGATACCATCCATCATGCTGTATTGAGCATTGATTTGGGACATTACATGATACTTTGCGAGCAGGTCAAGAACTATAGACTTATTTTCTTTGCTCCGGGGCTCCGTAATCAAGCAAAACAACACGTGACCATGTACATATTTTCAGCTGCGAAGAAACTTGATGCTGTTTTCGTGGTCGAGGTTTCAACCAATGTCAACGAGATTCAACTGACGAGATTCAAGGAAATAATCAGCGAAACAATAGAACAGTTCCGCATACACAAAGACTACGTCAGAGTGGGCATCATGACTTATGCTGCCCGACCGAAAGGTGTCGTCTTCCTCAGTGATTTCAAATCACAGGGCGAATTGGCATTGGTTGTGAAGAGCCTGCAACTAGATGACAGCACTCCCGATGTGGTGAATGCGCTGATGTTCCTGAAGGACAAGATGTTCAACAAGGTCTCGGGCGCTAGGGATGGTGTATCCAGGGAGGTGTTCTATCTTACTAGTGGCAAGGTCCCCAAAACACAAATTGACCAGGTAAAACTTTGCTTGTGTTGCTGTATTTTGTAAGCACGTATAAACATGAGGCAAACACTAAATGCGGGTGCGATACCAGTTATCGGAGTTCATATGAACTTTATGTACATGTATATCATTACATTAACTGGTGTGAAAGTCTCCCAGTTTAAATAGTCCTACCCTATTAATGACTTTTCTGATAGAACTTTGAGAGTAAACTATTATTTCCTCAATGAACTTCTGTTAGATGCATCGCTCCAGATCCAACGAAATCATTAAGTTAAAGTTTGGACAAGCTTGCCCGGCGGAATCATCATACAGTTCCCGATGGTGTGAATAGGGTACAAAGCGGGGGCTAACTTGACCCTCTGTTACCTTATCTTTGGTATGTGACCTATCGCTGTATCCTTTTACAATATCTCGACTCATCGTCGTAGGATATCACGAAAGTTTTTGACATTCACATTTTTTTCAGGTTCAGATATTCATACAACAAATTCACGAGATCAACATTGGTATCAATACAATAACCACAGGAAAAGACTTTAACCTTGATTTCGTCCAAACTTTGAGCTTCCCAAGAACTGTCACCACCATCTATGATATCAAAAATTTGGACATCTTCCTTAACACAATCATCGTTAATGTCGTGGGACGTAAGTTCGTCAATATCGTACTCCAATCATGAAAGGGGTACGCCGTAATCCGTATTATTAGTGGTGGCTCGGGAAAATAGAAATGCCCTTGTACACGATGGCGTAGTGCAGTCATCACGCGTGCAAATATGCTGAAAGTAGGTAATTATGATATCTCTGATCGTACATGTAGCGTATTTGAATATGACGAAGTGGAGTGAAAAGGCCCTGAATCTCAGAATAGATAAACACCTTGCTACAAACATGCATACTTGGTTCTGTCAATCCCGCACAATTTCTCGTCGTTGGCTAAATTTCCACAAACTGTCTTTCAGAAACTTCGTGTAAGAGTGGTCACCAATTCAAGGATGGAAAATGTGTAGGTGAGTGGAAGCTACCAAGCGACGGCGGCCGAGACGACTTGGATATGAGGGGCGCAGTCAATTCTGCGGTAGTGATGGGCTAAACTCCCCGAACTGGCGACAACTCGCAATCAGACTACTTACTTGCTTTACTTACTAACTTACTTACTTTCTACGACTTTGTTTTTTTTCGCTCTTGTTCGCAGTTTATTTAAATAATTCTAATAAATTGCTACTCTTTCTTACAGATATTGATGAGTGTCTAAACAAATTTGCATGCGGAGCCCACGCAACTTGTTCAAACAAACCTGGCACCTTCGTCTGCACGTGTCCGAAAGGATACAGACACGACATCAGTCGAGGTTGCATCGGTAAGGCCCAATTAGTTTTAGGGAAAAAGTCATCATTACGAGGTTTAACCGTCCCTGATTTATGAATTGTAAAAAAACTTGTTAATGTTTTGGAAGTTTAGATATGTTCAAATACCAAAATGATTGCAAGCGCCACTTTAATTATTCAGCGGAGAAGTGCATGGACGCGGTCTTCCTCGTTGACGGCTCAGATAACATGGGTAAAGTCGAGTACGCAAAAGCCATGGATTTCATCCAAAACTTCGTCAAAGGTCTAGCCATAGGACCAGAAGACGTCAGGGTAGCAATTGCCGTAGCCTACGGAAACAGCCTAACGGGTCAGCTGAAACTCAACCAACACCAAAGCTACGAGGCTGTGATGAGTGTGGTCTCGCAGCTGAAGTTCCCCGGCGGTGAACAGAACCTTGTCGGGGCTCTGGATAAGCTTCACAAAGACATCCTTGTGAAGGAGAACGGTGCAAGAGAGGACACACCCAGGATTCTGTTCTTGTTGACGAACGGGAAGATCGAGGCTGGTACGACGGAAATAGCAGTTGAGGTAAGTGGCGTACAGTAGAACCTCTATGTTAAGGACACTCGGGACTGACAAGTGCTGTCTTTAATAGAAAGGTGTCCTGCTTAGAGGTCAAATTAAATGTAAATAACCAAGTCCTTGATAGAGACAGGTGATGCAGCCTGTGTCTTGAGCAACAAGAACAACACCTCTATGGAGAAGGAGCTAAAACGGCAATCTTCTAGAAAAACTTTAACAATTTGTTTTCCTAAATCGACGCGCAGATCGAGCACCTCCGAACAGCCAACGTACGCACCTTCACCATCATGACCTCACCGATATTTTCGCAAACAGAAGTCATCCAGATACTCAGCTTCCCACTCGGAGCCATTTCAATGAAGGATATCGAACTCAGGATGTTCAGCTTTACAACGACTGTAGTTGAAGGTAAGTAACACGTAACAAAAAAATGTGACCAATGGACTCTACTTCCGGGAGATATAGCACACTCGTTTGTATGGAGTGAGTACCATCGTAGCTTGTTTACAATAAGGTTACGCACAGTTTCTTGACGTACGTATTTGTCCGTTTCTGAAAGTTATTGCCGTTTTTTAGGTTTGAGCTGTACAAAAGGATATCACCCTCAAGATGGACAGTGCGTCGGTGAGTTGAAATTTAATCTTTTAGGATATGTCGATTTGACAGGATGTTGTGAATTTTTGGCATGTTTATAATCACCCTTTCCTTTATTCAATCAATTCTTCTTACAGACGACAATGAGTGCTTCATGCCAAAGATCTGTGCTGATGATTCCCAATGTGAAAACCGGCCGGGATCGTTTGTTTGTAAATGCGACGAAGGTTACATATATGATAAACGAGGTTGTCTGGGTAAGAACTTAGTTGTTCTGATTGTGGTAATAGTGATATACCTCAGAGTTGTACCGATATACTGTGAAAAACTATAAATGACTATTCGGGCGCTTGGTGAATCTTAATCTGCCGCCCACTTGCCTTCTACCATTAGGGCAGTTGGTGAAACGATATCTTAAAAGAATGGCCGCAACTTTATTCGTGTCTACCAAAGTTTATCAAAGTCTTTTTACATGCAGCTAAAATGACGATGGACCTGGCACTAGTTGTCGAAAACTCCGACAGGATGACCACCAAATCTTTTGAAGCTGCCAAAGTTTTGGTAAAAAGTATGGTTAACGACTTCAGCATAGACGCCGAGAATGTCCACGTCGCCATAGCAAACATATTCGGTACCAGTTTCATGACCAACCTTCGCCTGAACTCGACCCAGAACTGGGCGCAGGTTGTGGCTGCAACTGATTCCATTGAGTTCAAGGGAACTCCAAACACAGATCTGGCCCTTCAATTGGAGAGGAGTTATGAGTTACTTCTGGCTGAAGAAGTTGGCGGAAGGAAAGATGTCAAGAGGTCGATAGTGATAGTGCTAGCCGAGTCCCTGACGGTAAGCTATGCCAATAACCGCTGTGTAAAATTCTCGACCCGAAAGGCCACCGGACTAGTTATGTCTGGATGACCTGCCAGGCTTGTTTCGACCTGCGATGAGTCTTAATTAGGACTTCCGTGATCTATAGCTGTTCTGTGGACGTGGACAAGCTGTCCATTTCACTAATGTTATGGCTTTTTCTTGTCAATAGGTATGTACAAAGCTGCCTCGAAGCTCTGTTGAAAATCATATTTAGATATCAGCATCGGTCTGATACTACAAGTGGCAGCACATGATGGCAAGCAGGGGTATTTTTCCTCCTGGCAAGGCAAATCCCACGCCCCGAGTTGTCGCTTTAGCTTCGTTGACAGGGCCGATCGAGAACGTCAACCGCAACTCCATAAAGGAAATTCCTTTACGGAGGAGATGGTTGAACGTCTCTTGTGCTTGAGTATGACAGCGGTTTGTAGGATCGCTTAACCTCAAGGTTCAAGATCCATGTCTTTTTCTGCAGGGAGAGCCAGCGGAACAGTTCCAAGCAACTCTGACCAAAATCAGAAAGCTCGGCGTTAGAGTGTACAGTGTGGAGATTAATCAAAATCCCTCTACGAAGCCTCAAAGTGACGCCGAGATACCAGCAGGGAGCTTTGTCATTACTGATATAAAGTTCGTGGAGAGATATGCCATTTCTGTGGTCAAGAGCATTGTTGGAGGTAGGATGGTGGCCGTGGTCGCCTGCGCTCACACATCGTCACGACTTTCGCCGACGAATCTTAAAGTACCGTCGGTCTCCCAGTCCAGTGTGGATAACGTTTAGCTGATGTTAATCTTCATCCTCCGCTGTCCGAAGAGGCCCAGTTCATTTGAAATTCCGGTTTGTCAATCAGTGCTTTGTTTACTGGGATTTTCCTAATAGCAGCTCATGCCGTTGAGTAAGTCACTTCGTCCTGATTGTAACCGTCATACTGTTAAATCATGAACTTTTCAGATCGTAAATGTAAACCCGGATACCACATGTTCCAAAGGAAATGCCAGGACATCAATGAATGCCAGTTCCTTGGTATCTGCCGCGGAGAGGCCCAATGTCATAATGCCAAGGCAAGCTATGAATGTACCTGTCACGAGGAATTTGTATATGACCCAGTGGTTGGGTGTGTTAGTAAGTATACAGTCTTATGAAAAAAGATTTCTGAGCTTTTTTGAAGTGGCCTTAAGGGTTTTGTGGCCAGAACGAATATGCCCCCCCCCCCTCCGTAGAGGTTTTTAGTGTAACGCTTTTCATGTAAGTTGAACCAAGAGAAGCAATTCGTTCCGCCAAGTTCTTTGTAATGCTGTTGCAACTGTCATAAGCCCTGGGTTAAAAATACTCCCTCCAAAATAAAAGTGGTTAAAACGCTTTCAAGTTCTAGCCAAAATGGCGGTACCTACATGTATGGTCAACCCTTAAGTGTTAACCAGCATCGTAACCCTGTTGATACATATTGCAGTTGATGGCAAACTCGACCTCATCTTCGCCATCGACGGCTCAGACGCCATGGGAGCTGCTAACTTTGACAAGGCCAAGAAGCTGATGGCCCATGTTGTCAGTCATATGAGACTCGGGCCAGAGAGTATCAACTTTGTGATCGTTGTTTACAACAAGGAAAACACGTTTTCTATTGTTGAGGTAGGTCAGAGTAACAGCAATCATCGAACACTCATGAGATTTTGTTATTATTCTTAACTTCCATCTCGTCAACAAAATCATGTTGTGTTGGGAGAGGGTAAAAAATAAGCAACAGGTATTCAATTGGTGCCGTTGAAACCTTTTTGAAATGCACGGTTTCATACATGCGCCTCAAGCAGAGTGCAGTTTATAATAGAATCCGTTTTGTAATGCACCCAACAAAATTTTGTTTTTTCCACTATGCGTGTGCATCCAAATAATATTATTTTACTTTTACTCTAATTTTTTTATCGTGACCGTTTTTATCAAACCCATATCAGGCTCAGCAAGGTTCATCCAACGCCCTCTCCGCCCGAGCAGTCCAGAGGATGAAGTATCCTGGCGGCGCACCAGATCTATCCACCGTGCTGTATGGTCTAAAAGAACACGTGTTCCTTGCCAAGTACGGCATGAGGGTAGGCGTTGCCAAGGCCGTATTGGTCCTCAGCAGCGGAAGCTTCACCGACAAGACCGAAGCAGCAGTGGCGGCGATGGAAGTCCAACAATCCGGTGTACTTGTTTACAGCGTGATTTTCAATGAGAAGAAGTACACCGATTGTTCTGGAATGTTCTATGGTGGATTCACGTTCAAGCTGACGACATTTAGTATTCATACATTCCTCATTAGAGTGGTGGCAAGTGAGTAGAATCCAACCAGCAATCAGCGATTCTCACCGTTTCTAAAACGGCAAGATGGAATATTTGTGGGCCTTAACTCTCCGTGTATGATACTCTCATATCGAACTTGTGTCGCCTGAACTTGCGTCTCATACATTGTGTCCAAAACGCCTACTAAATGTAGAATGATATCAAAATGTGTTTTGATACTTCTTCTCGAAGTTCCATTTGTCATGTTTGTTAACGATGGCTACTGAAGATTAAAAGTCCCACTTGCCAGATTTGGCTGCGTTTGAGGCAACTCGCATGTCGCGCGGTTTGCTGAGTGGTAAATTCTCAATTTTACTATTTTCACACTTACATTAGTGGGTTACTGCTGTTAAGGTAAGTGTCTCGTTATCTTTATTCATAGTCCTCTCTGCTGGTTTAAACATGTCACTCATTTCAGACTCGCTGTGCAAAAATGGCTTCAAGTCCGTGAATGGCAATTGTGTGGGTAAGTCGAGATACAACTGTTACCTCTCCAAATCGTTGATCAAATACTAGTAGCTTCTGATAATGGGAGGTTGTCTATTGGATGATCAATCGAAGATGACTTGGCATCTCTGGGCTCAATGCCCGTCGCGACAGGGTAACGTTTGTGACATCGCATGCCCCAGAATGTTTGGCTATAAGCAATGCAATAAAAATGTATCATGTTATGAATTTCGGAGCGAATTTGACTTCATATTCACTCATCGACTCATGCTGACCTACCGGCGTTGTGCGTATTCCATCCTTGAAAGGAGGATCAAGATAGACCTTAGGATTGACGTTCAACGCCGGTAAGTCGGCATGACATGTACCCATGCATTAGCAATTCAGTTTAGAGATTTCCTTTGACCGTCTCTGCTTTTTTCTAGATATTGACGAGTGCCAACTGGATGGCTTATGCGAGGCGGGCTCCACTTGTGAGAATATCGCCGGGTCCTACGAGTGCACATGTCCCTCCGGCTACAGCTATGAAAAAGGCCAAGGGTGTTCCAGTGAGTATATTGCTAAGTAACATTTAACATATGAAAAGGAATTTTTAAACCGATTCATCATGAAATATGACATAACCCTTTATCTACCACCAATAGATATCGATATAAGGCGAAGAGAGAAATTTTTACTTTCCGCTTGATAAACTAAGGGCCTTCTCTCCAGGAAAGGCGTAACCAATTTAAGGAAATATCAAAAGGTGTACCCAGAAGAGAGATCAGTCATGGAAAAAATTGATCAAACAGCCCCAAGCAAGAGCTTCCCATTGAGTAGTTTTGTCAAACGGGTGTTGTCAAACGGGATTTCACAATTTAGTCAGGACATTTTTGGCCATCGTCAGTTTCTGACCTTATTTGCTTTCGGAAATTTTAAAAGTATCCATCTTTTCATTGCAGAATCGTCTTACGTTGGAATTGGGGGCGGTACGGTTGTAACAACCTGTAAGATGAACGGCAAGTCATACCAGCTCGGTGCACAGTGGGTGGAAGACTGTGTGACGTATGTCTGCGCGGGAGCTGCAGGACCAGTCAGCATTGGAATAAGTAAGCCACGCGACATTGTCTCGGAAGCCATGTTTTATTAGTGTTTTCTCGTTTCTGGTTTTGAGCAAGGGGGGGCATGGTATATATAACGCAGTAAGATCATACGGAGCTTACATATTAAGCTACTATAGTAACTGTACTCTCCGACAATACTTTTGGGGGAGGGTGAAGTTCGAAGGCGTAGTGATGTAAAAAACACTTTATGGTCACGATCATGTACACATGTGGGACTCTTTTGCATTGTTCTAATCGAATTATCATGCGATCTTTTACTTTGTATCAAACTTTGTGATTTTGTGTTTTTCCAGAGTGTCGCGGTTCTGACGGAAAATGTTACGGATTGGGCGTAGATCACCCATTCTATGACACCAAGGCAAAGGAGGATGTCATCTGTTCTTGTGCCCAATCACCTCAAGGCCTCAAGAGGAGTTGCCGCACCGCCAAGAAGTAGTCCGACACATTCAATTCATTCGACCCTTTCCTCAAACAAGAAAGAATATTGGACCTCCTTGAAGGTATTAGCCAATCAGAAGCCCTGTAAGTTCTATAGTCCATGCTGTTTCAGCTGGACACGGATAATACAGGTCTTCTGATTCGTCAAAACCTAATCGGGAGTATCAAGTTCCCGCATGAGAAAAGTGGCGAATGCTGGTGTAATGTTTTTGGTTATACCCCGAATCTCCGTGTATTTATATACAAGGAAGGCATCCTTTATCAACTTTCCTAACAACATGCTCAAAACCATTGCACCAGGAATCCACTTCTTCGATTTGAAGTCCAAGCCACCGCAAAGCTGCTGCCGGCATAAATCACGAGAGTGGATTGTCCGCTTTAGAAATTATCGTATTCAGACTAAGGTTATGCTTAATAAGACCTAGAAAACAACATGATTTTGTCCGAAGTTATTCCTTGTTCTTTTCCATACTGCATTGAGAAAGTCTTTGAAAGGCACTGCCATCATCAACAAACCCTGAGGTGAGTTCGCATGGAATTCCAAAGTCAATTTCAAAATTTAATTTCAATTTCAAATTTCAAATTTTCAAATTTTCAAATTTCAAATTTCAAATTTCAAATTTAATTTAATCATGGTGCAGATGAAATTGTAACTTGGGTTGAATTGTTTACGACGCAGACACAAAAGCATGTTGCAAAAGCGCTGCGCTCAAAACTGCACTACATCCGCGTATTAAGCATATTCACGTTTTACATCTCCTGAGTGTAATACCATCTTTCTGCAACCAGATATCCCGTTTCGACCCCTTGGTCAAGTCCAGCCTCCTCTGACACGGGCTGGAGCCTGTCCACGTGCGGAAGCGGTTCGTACAAAGCATCAATATCATGGGCTTCAGCGTCGCCAGAGTCTTCAAAGAAGCTCAAACACGCGTTGCAACTTCTTTTGCAATTTCGCAGCATATCGTCTGGGTTGTTTTCACACTCGCCATTTCGTGCCCAGGTCCAACAGTGCAGGCTGTTGTCATGGCAATCCTCGGGTATGGCGTGATCGTCTCCGCTTGGGCATTTGTTGCAACTCCTTTTACAGTTGACCAACATGTAACCTGGGTTTCTGTTGCATTCGCCTCTACTCGCCCATGAGACACAGTTCGTGTGACCATCTTGGCAGCCTGCAAATAGAATATTGTTTAAGATTCTCGGTTACCCATCCAACCCATTCACCGCTCTCGGCATTGCTAAACTTCAGTGATGTGGCCGACTACGTAAACCACGCAACTCCATAAAAACCTCGGACAAACCTCAGGGGCGTAGAGGGAGTAGCGAGGGGCCAAAGGCCCCAAGGAGTCAAAAAATGTTATTTCCCCCCCCTCCCCACTCGCTACCTACCGATAGATCCCCCTCCACCTCCGCCGCCGCCACCCCCACACAGGTTACAACTCTTCTTGCAGTTCTTCTTCAGATAGTCGCGGCTGCAATAGTTGTTACGGGACCAGTAGTTACAGTATTGGTTATTGTCGGTGCAAGTGGTACCGCCTCCGGTACCACCACCGCCTCCTCCAGTGCCGCCTCCACCAGTACCGCCACCAGTACCGCCACCAGTACCGCCACCAGTACCGCCACCAGTACCGCCACCGGTACCGCCACCAGTACCACCTCCACCGGTACCTCCACCAGTTCCTCCACCTGTGCAGTCCATCTTAAGATTTTGGTTGAGTTCTGCTTCTGAAAAAGTTAGAATTAAGAAGAAGTGTAATTCTTGTGGTACTATTATAAATTCATGTACCATTGATACGACGAGGTAAGAATTCGTTTGTCGAAGTGTCGTTCAAATAATCAACTTACGTCGTAGTTGAGCCATTGTCCTCTCGTTAGGACACCTTGAAATGTATTGGTTTCCACACGGCAGCATCTCCCTGACGAGGTTGTACAGGGCAGGGTCGTAGCTCTGTAGTTTGGCGCGGGTGTTGACGTGGTTGTGGATGCCATTGGGTGGGTTGGCATAGGCGTTGGCATTGAAGTAACTCTGTACACCTTCAGCCTGCGAGTGAAATGAAGATACATGTAATATCAAGTAGAATTCTGACCATTTGGAAACCAGACAGAAGTCGAAGTCCGATCATCTTGTTTTTATATTAGTGCACATGGGTATCATCAGCGCAAAGAGAACTGTGAGGTGCAGTCAGTCTGTTTTATAAATAATCTGAGGGAGTGGTCAAATTCATTAGAATATAAGCAAAAGAAATATTCGTGAGTACATAACTGGATCGTGAAAACTCTCATTCTCCTTCCGCTAATGAAGAAGAACACTGAGGAAGAATATGCTCCTCCATCTTGCTTTTTGCACTGGTCAGGTCTAAAACGATCCCCACAGGCTTGCTTATGTACTTCGTTTTAAAAGTCCTTGGATAACAATATACTCACAAAGTATTCCTTGTCTGTGCTCATAGCGTAGGTGCTCCTCCATAGACCCGTCCGCTTCGCCCTGTTGTACAAACTGATCACACGGTTGTTGAATCCACTGATGACCTTGTTGGCTCCAAGGATGTGGACACCATGGGAGAACTCGTGCAATATGATGTCTTCTACTGAATATCTGAAGATTAAAACGATATTAGCTTCTTTTGATCATTTAATGACTGTGATGTCGATTTTAGCGAATCATATTGAACAGAAAGCTCACTGGCATGAAATTTTTTTTTATTCTCTCGGACATCTTCGATAATGAGAGAGATCATAAAGTCGATTGAACCACTTCCAGAGCCAAGACTGCCGGACGTATATACACGTCAAACCATTCATTTGTTTGATCTGTCTATGAGGTATACTAACGTCAAGCTCTTTCAAACCATTCACAAAAATACATGTTTACCTGTCGGATTTCCTACAGAGAGCATTTTCTTCTCCACCAGTTGACACTGGTCGGTATTCAGTCGCCCCAAGGCCGCGCGCCCTTTGGTTCCACCAAGCGCCGAGGCTGCGGTGTTCCGGGATGTCCGTGGTCACTTCCCTCTCGCCCATCAGGGCGAATCGGCCGTAGTAGCGGTAGTAGGACTGTCTGACATCTGCACGATCAGCCATAAGGAAGCGAACCACGTAGCAGGCGCGCTTCAAGGCATCGTCAGAAAGGTAACGGGATCCTGAAATTTATCACATGGTGTTTTGTTGCAGATTTGCGAATGCCAACTGATCTGGCTTGAGTACTGAAGCATTGCAGTTTGATGGATGAATCCGAATGCCACATCAAAAGCAGTTTCCGTTATTTCCACAATTTGCGCAGAGTCCGCCTCTACTTAAAATCACCAAGAACTTCAATGGTAAACTGTTACGAAATTTAGCCAATCGGTTGGTCATATCATCACTTATCTGTTATTACGTGGAACCATGAGAGGAATCACTTCGGATGGCTGGTGTTAAATCGCTGTATTATTTCTAACCAAGCATCACATCTGCTGCATTCTGAGGAAATCAGGAGTTGATGCTGGCACACAATGCATTTCTCATCCTCAGTTTGCATCTATGACTGGCTTTATTTTAAAAGAGCAAAGCTTACCAAGAATCGGAATGCCGTATGCTTCAGTGTACTTCTGGTAGAAACTGCCAAGCCCACTCCCTCCCATATGTGTGGCACTTCGGAGACGCTGAGGAACCGCTCTGATGTGACCACATGAGTGAGTGTTCGTGGCGGACCCTGGTCGTAGTCCTTCGGCGAAGTCTGCAAAATTGTCGGTAAAAGCCTATCAGAGAGAGTATCGTGCGAAATGCTTCAAAATGATGTTCAGTCAAAGGAAATTTGGACAAAATGACAGTTTAAAACAATACTTACGGATTTGTTGCAAACATAGTGAAATACAGATAACCAGGAAAACTCTACATAGCGGTATGGCCGTCATGTTCGTACATTGATTATTGCTATTGACCTATCTCGAATTATCATTGCCAATGTTCAGTGATTAAAGTGATTTAGATAGTTTGACGATTAGGCCGATATTTGCGCCATTACAAACCTCACTCAATTCTGAGAATAGATATTTATGAACAGATTAAATGCGATGGTCCACGTCCTGATATTATTCGGGTTGAAAAGCCAGTGTGTCAAGCCAAGGCGCTTACCTCTTTAGAAAATACTGTTCACTTCCTTGTCGCGTTTAAAGGCGAGGGATCATGAGATAATACCAGACACTATAACGGTAATTGCGGCTGGGACACGTACGCTTATTGGACATTCTGGATAAAAGTTTGGGCCTGGATGGACTTTCTTGCCTATTCGGGTCTTCCTATCTTCGTCACAATAGCCTGAAATGTGTCTTTTTTTCTATAAAGTCGTACAGAGGGAACGTATGCGACAGCTACCTCGGAGCTCTGTGGGGACAGCAGGCGTTACCAGTATGACAACCGTGCTCATCACCGTCAGCCTAATGTTCGTCCTACTGACTCTGCCCAATGTGATCTATTTTATCATGGCGGTAAAACCTGAAGGCCGACAACTTGCAATCTTCATCTTGGCCCATTGTGTAACTAACTTAATAAACTATTTCAATAATGCTATTAACTTTCTTTTATACTGCATCAGCGGACGACAATTTCGTCAAGAAGTTTATCTGATATCTCGCGGTCGTAGGAAATCGTAGAGATTCCACTTCTGTTTGCCGTCGCAGTTTTTCCTCTTTTACATGCTTGTTGGCCTGTTACGCTTGCCCCATCATTAACTTACAAGCAAACGCCTTCGAAAGTTGCGTGATTTCCCCTTTCCCTGCTGTTGTGGGCGGCGAAAGCGGAAAAACCATCACCAGCTTCAAAGACACGTACATATACGCCGATAGGTAGGTACCTGGCCTGAGCGGTCCATTGACACTGCAGCGCCACCACTCACTATATACAGCAAAGTTGAAACTAAAGATAAGCATGTTTCAGCATACAGTGTGTGTAACATTTATTGAACTTTGTACAATAAATTAGATCATGACCGATATGTGTTGGTAGCCAGCAATGCAGAAAGGATGTGGTAGGTGACATATCGGTGTTGCAAGTCGCGGAAAGATGTGAAAAACAGAATCCCAGGTCTTATGCGTGTAGAAGTAGAAAATGTCCCCACGGAAAAACCCTATTCATATCCTGACGTATTGTAGGATATGATTCTATAGAGGCCAAGCTCATAAAAGAATCGTTTGTTTCCCGGACATTCCATCCTAGGACATTCCACACTTCTACACCGGCACTGAAGGAGGTTTTTCTCTGATTAGGCCGTGTAATGTTGTTGCTTCGACCCGACTTCGGCAGGTTCGCCCAGTATACCCTCCGGTTGGTGTGGTCATGAAGTTATTGATAAATCAATGCAGGGTGTTAAAAACTAGTCTTGGCGCGGATTCTGGTGATGTTGATGGTGATGGAGAAGTGTACAGCTGTAGAAAAAGTCCTCCCGCAGCATAACAAGTCCCACAATAACCGTCACACTTTAAGTAGACACATTGCCTGTTGTGCGTCATGGAGATAACGCCCATCTGCGGTCTGTAGCCACCAGAAACCCACTCCGTCTGAAATGAAAGAATAATGGTGAATCCAAGAGGAAATGAAAGTAAAGTGGAGAATTCAAGAGGAATCCAAAAATGGTGAATGCAAGAGGAAATGCAGGTATGGTGAATCCAAGAGGAAATGCAGGAATGGTGAATTCATGAGGAAATGCAATAGAATGGTGAATCTTAGAAGAAAAATTACTCGAAATGATATTTTGGTCCCTTACCCCTTCCCGTATCTGAAATTGTGTCCCTCTCAAATCGATGAAGAAATAGCCATCTAGACCAGCTGTGCAACCACCCGCCCTTCCGAATCCGTGCATAGTAGGTCCAAGGTCTCCATACAGGGTCGCGAACGTATAGTCATCATCAATAACGGCCAAGGTCTGTGATGAAATAACGACAACACATTAAGAGGGGCTATTAAAACACCTTTAGAGTTACTCTCCAACAATATTAAAGCATCGGTATCGCCCCGACCATTCTCATTAGTATAACTGCTCTGCCGATCCTGACGTTGATGCCTGAACAAAGCTCCAAAATGATGATACAAAACCTTATCGGTAATAATAAATAAACCGCCAGGCAAATTTCAGGCGTGTCGTTTCTAAACCTATCTCGCCATACCTACCGCTGTGTTAATCCTAACCTTGGTGAACCAGGTTCCACCTCTATTCTTCCATTCGGGGTCATCACCCGCGGGCACCTGGTTGTTATTGATGCTCCTGGGAGAGAGGTTGATGAATTCTTTATAACCGGTCAGTTCAGCCGCGTCTTGATAGCAATACATCTCCACAGGGTCTGTCTTGGGCGTTCCAGGATGCAGGGTGTAGTTGCCGTCTGGCAGAGTAGTCAGCTGGTTCAGATATTGATACTCGGCGCAGCACTGGGGTTTGCCTAAATTGATTAAAATGAATGAAAAAATGACTGTAGCGGACCGTAGCCTATGTTGATTGTTACTGTTATGCTTATGCTAATGCTAACACTCCGGATGCAGTGGACCGGCCTCGGCCGGTCGTCCGGTGACGATCAGTATGACGAAATTGAATGCGCTGGAGTCTTGCCAACAATATACTTACTCTCCACCTGAGCCGTCGAAAAATGGTATGTCCCATTCTCCCTCGTCAGTGTCGCATTCTTCAAACAAGGATCAAACACAGAACTTGACATTTGGCATCTTCCCTCCGCAGATACGTAATTAAAGGAGGTGCAGTTGCTTTGCCCCAGACAGGCAACGGCACATTGCGTCAGAACCATATTAGTATCAACCAGTTCAGCCAAATACGGTCCTGATATGTACTCCTCTTGCCAATAGGAGGCGTAGAAGAACCTCTCCTGAGTTGCAGTTGAGCTATTCAGAGCTGCGGAACCATGAAGCGAAAAAAGCCCGGCAAAAAACGCAAAAAGGTGCGGTTCGAAAGTCATCTTCATCGCGTATCTATAAATCTTCCAAGAAATGTGGCATCTTTAGTTAAAAAGATTAGAACTTGGAGTTTATTTCAACTGAATTCCTCTCCATTCGAGGGGATAATGAGAAAGAAAATGTCCTCCCTGCAGACGTCGCACAATCAGAATTCTGGCGCAGAAAGCAAAATACATGTAGTTGACTCGACACCGACTGCACAGTTTTAGTCAATTTGCTGTTGTGATAATCACTTTCCCACGTTAACATTGTGACCCTCCATCCGTCAACACGACCCTTGCCCTCCATAAGTGGTATTCGTAAGTCAAATTAGCTTTGTCTCGTGTTTGGACAAGTTGTTGCGTAACGCGTTTTTTTCCAGTTTTATTACATAACAGTGGCCCATTTGCCATTGCGATGCTTCTGTTGAAAGTCAATATTATACACATCCTTCCTTTTACTCAGTGCGCAGGGCCAGTGAAGCGAATATCAACCCCTGATTTCCTCATGATTGAATGTTTAAAAGGCCGTAGAAAGCAATTAACCGGAGTTATACACTCCGGACGCACTAGACCGGTCTCGTCCTGTCGCCTGCTGGTAGAGGAAGGACGATCAGGATGACGAAATGAAATGGGCTGCATTGGAGTCCAACCGGAGTTCACTGACGATGGTGCAGAAGACAGACGTCTTCGGAGAAATTTCAAGAAAGCAGCAAGTCAGGGTCCCCGCTCTTAAGAGCAGGGGACTTATGCCAATCATCAACTGCAGAACTGACTTGATGAAGCGTCGTTGGGTGATATGAATAAAGACTAGCGAATGCTTTTACTTCAATTTTGTACAGAAAGGCCTAGTGTAAATGTACGTGGAGTTTTAGAAAAAAGCATTTGCTCGTCTTTATTCATATCACCCGTTGTGACGAACTGGCTGGTTTCGCAATCCTGGACGAGGCCTAACTCCCTGCTCGAACCGAGACATGCCCTCGGGAATTGTGGTGCTGATTCTCCATGCCCCACAAGTCACCTCGATTGGTTCCCTCTGAACCACTGACAGCAACATGTACACTGCAATTCGGCCTATCCCGTTCGTGTTTCGCTTCGTCGTTCTGCTATGCAACATAAACCTTGGCGCTTTGCCGTATCATCGTTCTGGTAAATTCCGTAAGCCCATGCATGGTACAAATCCGAAGTAGCAGATCGTGAAAATATATTTTGTTTTTGTTTCTGAATTATCCGAAATAAAAACAAAGTTTGTGACTTAATCCAGATGCTGATGTCGCAAATCTTTTGGCGATAAGATGTAAGGTCAGTTAAAGAATATATTTTAAACTGTGAACTTGCCATTTAGGTATTTACGACTTAGGAATCGGTTGTTTTCTTTCAGCTTTTTCTGGTTTGGAAATTATACATACAGGGTGTCCCACAAGAAAAAATACAGGTTATTTCCACGATTCCCGTTTACCGATAACAGCGAAAATGAGCAAGCGTCCACATCATTTTTTGTAATGGCATATACCGTCGTCTGTGTGGAACGACCCTTTCGGGCTTGCGTCAACGTTTTTGTCCTTCATTTCAGGTTCCAGTGCAGTGCTGACTGCTGGAAGATGAGCTAACTGCCAAACTTATATTTCACAACACCTGTACAGTACTCAATTCAAGTGATCTCATTGGATACTCATGATGCAGTAAAGTTATAAAGAGAAATGGAGGAGTGTCTAGAAATGGAGGTCGAATCACATGACGATGAAGATGTTGAATGTTCTGGTATAAAAACAGAATCTGACGATGGGTATCCTTCTGATGAGACGGGGACTGATCGTGATGAGGTCAAGGTCAAATCAGATGAGAACGATGATCATACATTCAAAGAATATGACTCAGATTTAGAAGATGAAAACAATGTGAGAGTAAAATCTGAACCCGTTTCTGATGATGATATGCAGTACTTAAATTATGGAAATGATTCTGTCCATGATATGGTGAAAGCAGAAGTTGATCAACCTGTTCATTGGATGCCTGAAGCTGATGAGATTGTACGTGGCAGAGGACAACTGAAAATCGACGTTTTTGATCCACTACATGGTCAGGTATTGACTGATCCCGAGGAGAACAGTATCGGTAACCATATTGATGATATCCTCAGTGAAGTTGTTGGTGTAAGTTATAATTTTGTGAACTTCTCTTCTCTATGATTTGAGAAAAGTATCGAGCGAGAAAATGTTGTTAAAGACGCACTGTACAAGTCCTAGCTTTTAAGGAAGTTCTCCTTAGCTCTGTTGGTAGAATGCTTGTCTGTCAACCTCATTCTTGTGGATTTGAATCCTGTCCAAACCTTGGTGTTCTCCAATGTTACACAAATGTTATCTTCCTTAGTTGCCTCTTATGTCGTAGCATAATTTTTGGCCAAATTTAACCCACTTCTTAGTTTTTCTCAAATTGCATTAGTTCTTTTTCATCTGTTTAATTTCTAGGGTACTTCTTCCCAACACTGGGCCTTGAATGAAGCAGGGGAACTAGATCCTGTGGACCAAACTCTAGGTAAGTAAAGCGTGCCAGGAAGACAAATGGCATATAGTAGTTAGAGAAAGGGTTAATGAGTTTAAAAATTGGGAACAGCAGTGGCTGAAAGACAGTTACATCTCCCAAAGTGAATGATTTAAACACCGCCTAGCGGTCCACAAATGCTTCAGAAGGCCAACTTACAAGGTTAATAATGATCCCTTTTGATTGGAGCACTCTGAAGTTATGCTGGCAATCTTTTCTCGTTGCAGTGCCCAGACATGACCCAGAGTGCTCCAGATCAGAAAAACATATTGAAGTCGGCTTTTCAAGCGGTAGTAAACAGCTTCCAATAGGCAATTCAGGTGGTGCTAAAGAGCTTAAATTTCAAATAGGCAATTCAGGCGGTCATAAACAACATGAAAAAGGAAGTTCTGGCAATCACAAACAACTTCAAATAGACAACACAGGTGTTCCTAAACAACTTCAAATAGGCAATTCAGGTGGTTCTAAACAACTTCAATTTCAAATAGGCAATTCAGGCGGTCATAAACAACTCGAAATTGGCAATTCAGGCATTCGAAACCCGGAATGCTCCAGATCAGAAAAATCACCCAAAAAGGACAATTCAGTTGATTATTTGGTGTGCGAGTTCTGTGATCAGGAATTCCCCTGTGAGGAGAGGTTGCATGAACATAAAAAAAGCCACAGGGGGTGGAGACGATACGTTTGTAAATACTGCGGTAAATTATTCAGCAGACGACCTGGACTCGATGATCATCTCTATAGCCACACGGGTGAAGGACCATGGAAATGCCGCCATTGCGATAAATCATTTCTACGGAAATTTATGTTACAAACACATCTTGCCATCCATTCTGACATGGAAAATAAAAACCGATATTTTTCATGTGACAAATGTATTAAAACTTTTCGACAGGAATTTCACCTCCGGGAACACCAGGAGAAAATTCACAAAGACAAGGAATTTGAATGCAACGTTTGCCAGATAAGATTTGGGAAAAAGTATCTCTTGGTCGACCACATGCGTTTTCATACTGGAGAAACGCCTTATCAGTGTCAGCAGTGTTCTATGGCATTTGCGGTGTCCAGCGTACTGAGAAATCATATGAAAAAATATCACTCTGAACAAAAGGAATTTTCATGCGAGCGCTGTGAGAAATCCTTCTCGACAGGTTTTGGGTTGGATATTCACATGCGGAGGGCGCACAGTGTTGAAGAGGCAGTGGTTTGTGACTTGTGTTCAAGGACGTTTTCAGCTTATTCCCGTTACTTGACTCACCAAAAAGCTGTTCATGGCGGAGAAAAGCCATTTAAGTGCACCAACAAAGACTGTGAGAAGTCATTTCAACGTTTGTCTTATCTCAAAAAGCATGAGCAGGTCCATGCTGGTACAAAACCATGGGTCTGTGTCCGGTGTGGCTTAGGGTATACACGAAGACATAATCTGAAGAAACATAAGTGTAAGCGTACCAAAAAGTCTGTGAAACCAACAATATAATGGGACACAAGCCATCAGGATTTGTTCCAAAACTTGTCATCTTTTTAAAAAGCCATATATTCGCCCATGGAGGTGTGATTTTAATCCTTAAAATGTATTTTCTGTAGCAAATTGTTTGCGAAAAGGCATTCCGTTTACAAACATGGAGAATATATATTCACACAGGAGAAAGACCATTTGCCTATGACCAATTTGACCAGTCGCTCAAGACGGCCAGTGAACTCATTCATCTGACATTGGTGCAGTATAAAATTGTTTTGTATCAGTTATCACATTTTGTAATAAAACGCTTCTGTTGTTATTATAATTATTGATGTAGTTGATATTGCAAATGACCTGCCACCAAAAGAATTGCACCGGTAGGTCTCAGTTCAAGAATCGAGTCAGGGGTGAAGCTAAAATGTTGGATTTTGAGCTCCACCCAACCATCTCAATTTTAGTACTGAGTCCCAACAGTGCTGTGCTCAATTCTATTGCACCTAAAATTTAATGAGTTGTCCGAACGAAACATATTGAAAACTATCTTCCGTCGAATCTGATGCATCAGGTGCAACTCGATTGCGCCATCCATATCTTGAGATGTAATAGAAAAGTGTTAACATTCTCTACTTTCAATCTGTGTTTTGATTCATTTCAGTTGGAAAAGAATCACATTGTCCAAAACGTTGCATGCTACAGCAGAGCTTTTCAAAGAAGGATTACTCAGAAGGAGCTAGCAGTGACATCGGACATGAGCCGCTTCGATCCGGTCATGACCTGGAGGGACATTATCAATGTGACCAGTGCAGTGGAACTTTTATTGAAAGTGTCTCTCTTGCAAACCATAGACGTACACATTTCGAAAGAAAATCATTCGTTTGCGACAAGTGTAACCACGCTTTCTCTGGGCTAAACGCTCTTGCACAACACCAAAAAGCTTATACGTGTGGTAGGCCAGGGCGCAAGCCTTTCCCTTGTGTCAAGTGTTATGAATCGTTCACATGCCACGACGATCTTGTTAAACACCAAGACGTCCACAAAGGCGATCCCAACCCGTATAAATGTGACCAGTGCGACCGAGCATTCAAATTGAGTCGATCACTCATTCATCATAAGCGCCTGCATACGGGAGAAAAACCAATAAAATGTGACCAGTGTGGTCTGTCATTCAGACTACCCACTGAACTCGTGAAACATCAAGTCGCTCATCTGACTGAAAAACAATATTTATGCGATCGGTGCAATAGGGCGTTTCTGAGGCCAGGTGATCTCGCCGAGCATCAAAAAATTCATACGGGGCCGAGCGGTAGTCTGGAACGTCTACCCTTCCCTTGCGACAAGTGTTACAAGTCATTCACTTGTTTGGAAAATCTTACGAAACATCAAGGAATTCACACCGGAGACAAGCCGTTTAGATGTGACGAGTGTGACAAAGCGTTCAAACTTAACTGCCAACTCGTCCATCATAAGCGTACTCATACTGGTGAAAGACCATTCAAATGCGAGAAGTGCGACGAAGCTTTCGTTTTGACAACAGATCTCCGAAAACACCAAATGACGCATTATAAAACTGAAAAGTTGTTCAAGTGTGAAAAATGTGAAGAAACGTTTATGGACAGTGGTCTTCTTGCACGACATGCTGTCAATCATACTAGTGCGACGCCCCACCGATGTGGGGTCTGCAACGAACCTTTTCCAAAAAAACGCCTTTTGACGGAACACCAGGAAGAGAAGCACGACGGTTGTAAATTGAAGTGTGAAGTTTGCGGGAAACAATTTGTTAAGAATGATTTCTTAATTGAACATATGAGGCTCCACACAGGTGAAAAACCACACAAATGTCCCCATTGTTATATGACGTTCGCAACGTTCGAATCGGCCCGTAGTCATATTTACGCTAGCCACCAAGATACAAAATCTTTGAAATGTGAAATATGCGACAAGACGTTCTTTCGGCTTTTTGGGTTGGAAACGCACGTGCGGCTAGCGCACGTTCAAAAGCAGCCAGAGAAAGAATGTGACGTATGCCATAAGGTCTTCTCAACAAATTCGCATCTTAAAAGGCATAAGTTCTCTCATGGAGGGGTTAAGCCGTTTAAATGCACTTTTTGTAGTAAAGCATTTTCCCAGGGACATAGTCTCAGGAAACATGAGTTCATCCATACTGGAGTAAAACCTTTTGCCTGTGACCAGTGTGATGACTCGTTCGATAAGGCCTTTGAACTGAGGCAACATCAGACTGATGATCATCCGCTGCCAGATGCTGTCCATTATGTATAATTAGTAGTCTTTATAGTAGGCTAGACTAAGGAAGACATCATCCTCGAGTAAAGCCTCGGTAGTAATAGGTCTCTTTCCATGATGTGACCTGTCACAACAAATTCAGGCACATGTTGCTCTGAGCTTGTCAGGTTGAGACGGTCTGGTTGTTCATTTCGATGTTGTTGGCCTTTTGTGAAATCTTAGTACATCAATTTCTACCATTAGATGCATGTACATGTATATGGATTCTATTCAGTAATCAAATAAAATAGTCTGTAAACACAACTAACTTCGATTCATTCGTCAATCAACCCCCCCCCCCCCCGGCCTTACAAAGGAAATAAGGGTGATGAATGCCTTGAGATCTACCCACTTCCTATATTCACCACTCTCATTCACTGTTTGACCTTGTACCTCCAACTTACAAAGGAAGATTTGGATGATAATGCAAATGGACTGCCTTGGGATCCTACCCGATATTGACTTCTATCATGCATTGTTCAGTCTCATCCCTCCCCCATACAAAGGAAGATTGAGATCAATGGTACTCATGCACTGTGTTTGTCCTTGTCCCTCCCCTCTACAAAGAAAGATTGAGATAGTCATTGGACTGCCTTGGGATCCTTCCCATAACCAATATCCACTGCTCTCAAGCACTGTTCGGTCTCTTCCTTCCCCCATACAAAGGAAGATGGAGATCACGAATGGACAGCCTTGGGATCCTACCCATTGCGTGTATCCACCACTCTCATACACTGTGTTTGGCCTGCTCCCTCTCCCTTACAAAGGAAGATTGGGATGGGGAATGCCTTGAGACCCAAACCATTGCCTATAATCCACTGCTCTTGTGCATGGTGTTCATCCTTGTACCCTCTACCTTACAAAGGAAGATTGGGACAACAAATGGACAGCCTTGGGATCCTATCTAATGGCTATATCTACTGCACGCACGCACTGTTGGGTCTCTTCGTTCCCTCATACAAAGGAAGATTGATATCACAAATGGACAGCCTTGGGATCCTACCCATTGGCTATATCCACTGCTCGCATGCACTGTTCGATCTCTTCCTTCCCCTAACAAAGGAAGATTGAGATCACAAATGGACAGCCTTGGAATCCTACCCATTGCTTGTAACGACCACTCTCATGCACTGTGTTTGGCCTGCTCCCTCTCCCTCACAAAGGAAGATTGAGATGGCGAATGCCTTGAGACCCAAACCATTGCCTATAATCCACTGCTCTTGTGCATGGTGTTCATCCTTGTACCCTCTACCTTACAAAGGAAGATTGTGACAACAAATGGACGGCCTTGGGATCCTACCCATTGGCTATATCCACTGCTCGCATGCACTGTTTGGGTCTCTTCCTTCCCCTAACAAAGGAAGATTGAGATGATATTTGAACTGCTTTGGCATTATACCCATTGTCTATATCCACTGCTCTCATCCCAATCAATGCCTATACATACTCCTCTCATGCATTGTTTGGTCTCGTCCCTCCCAATTACAAAGGAAGATCGAGATGATAAGTGGACTTCCTTGGGATTCTAGGCATTGCTTCTGCACTAGGTATTGCTTCTGCACTTTTCTAAGAAGTATTCCACAGCAAATGAGAGACAGAGACCCAATCCCAATGGCCAACTGGCTTAAGGCATACGCCTTGTGAATGGAAGGAGGAAGGTTGAAGAACAATCTTAACAGTCTCCGAGGTGACCAGTTGGTTGTTACAAGGGTACAACTCATTCTGAGGAAATCAGGGCTTGATATTCGTTCTCAGGCCCTGCACACCTCAATTTCCTTAGGATGGGAACAACAGGATTCTTGCCAGGCGCCTGGCACTCAAGAAAGGAGTTTAGAACTAAACAGTGTCTTATCAAGCAAATCTGACTGGACTGGCACCATAACAAAAACAAACTTTACCCATAACAAGAGCATATAGTGTGGTCACACAAGTAGTCTTCTTGGGATGGGCAACTGGCAGTGGATCTAACTACACACACATATGTATGTGCCAGCCAACCACAGTTAGACTCCTATGTGCAGTCCATTTCGTCATTCTGATCATCTTTCCTCAATGTACCTGGCAACAGGACAAGGCCAGTCCCATGTGTTCCAGTTTGACTTGGGAACTTCTAAATACAAAACCAATGCCACATTTCATTTCTTATGGTTTATTTTAAAGTATCCCGTACAATTTTTTCAATCATAATACACTTTAACCTGGCTTTATATGCAGAGTCACTTCAGCCTCAGTTTCCTCAACTTCAGCCTCAGTTTCCATACCATGGTTAGGAGTCACTTCAACCTCAGTTTCCTCAGCATTCTGCAGTGCCAAAGTCTCCTCAGGTTTAATCTTACATATCTTTTCATGACTACGAACACCCGCTTTATGCCGAAAATCTTTTCCACAGAATCTGCACTTGTATGGTTTTTCCCCAGTATGGATAAGCATGTGCACATTATAACCATGTTTCTTTGAAAATGCCATTCCACACACTTCACACTTGAATTTTCTTTCCCCAGTATGGATAAGTTCATGCCCTGCTAAAGCTCTCTTTTTCTCAAAGACTTTTCCACAAGTCCCACATTCAAAACTTTGCCCCCCAACGTGTCCCTTACGATGCAAACGAAGATAGCTTTGCGTCGAAAACGATTTTTCACAAATTTCACATTTATGCGGGTTTTTACCCTCAGTGTGGACACGTTGGTGTTCGAGCAACCGCGCCCTTTTGTTAAAACCCTTACCACACGTCCGGCATTGAAAACCTTTTTGACCATGCGCTTCAGGGATATGTTTTACTAACTCGTTCTTTATGGCAAATTTCACCCCACAAGTTTCACACTGGAACTTAAGATTGGAATGTTGGTACTCGTGTTTTGTGCACGCAGCTTTCGTTCTAAAATCTTTTGTACAGTGTTGACACTTATACGGCCTCTCCCCAGTGTGGGTCAAAATGTGACTATCTATATCCCGTCTTCTCGGAAAAGCCATGTCACAGAATTCACACTTGAACCGTTTCTCACAATGGAACTCTTCATGAACAGTTAATTCATCAAGATTAACGAATACAAAGTCACATTTTTTACACTTGAATAGTTTCTTGCCCTTGTGAACATTTTGATGTGCTGCTAGAGCACTTTGTTCCTCAAAGACAGTCCGACATATTGTGCACATATATCTACACTTGAATGGTGTTTTTTTACGCGTACTTCGTTGTTCTTTTTCTGTCGAACTTGACTGTTTGTTCTTTGTGATGATAAAATGGTCTTCGTCAGTTTCAGGGGGACAGACTGCAAAGGAAATAGACAAGGACATGTGAAAATTAGGACACATACATCAGAGATTAACTGCTGTACTAATTAATTTTGGTATACTCATTAATTATAGCTGGTTGAAGATGATACCTTATGCAAATCACTGACGTGTGAGGAGCAGCACTCACCAGTGGCAGTTGATGTTCCAGTCATATTTAAATTTCCAGTGTTATCAACCTCCCAGTGTTGAATCATCGAATCCTGAAAACAGGGGATAACAAGCTTTCAGCAAATTAAAAATTTTACTAGAACATTTCCACTGCCCCCCCCCTCACTCAGCCATTTAAGGGAGGCGTGTTCAAAATGACACCTTCGCCCTGAAAATTGAACAGACACACTGGTACCTAAGGTATCTGACTGAGGAAAGGCGGGCTCCATAGCCAAGTCCAGCAGAATTTTCTCATTTTACTTACCTCCGGTTCCATCTTCACATCCGCTCCACATAACTGATCATCCACATCAATCCTCAACAGAACCTTCCCAACTACAGCTGCATCACCACGACTAGAGACTCCATCCCCCAAGTCAAGAGAATCACGAGAACAATCAGCCAACATGCCATCATGGACTGAGCTATTGAGTTCAGGGTCTGCATCACTTTCACACACCGATTCGTGTTCAGTTTTGATCGTTTCGCAATCGACTACCAAGCTTTGTGGTTCAGACACTGGATATGGACCAACTCTCATATGAGAATGTTCCACTGAATCTTGAAATATGAGCTCGTCATCACTTTCAAATTCTTGTTCAGTTTTGATCGTCTCGCAATCGACGTCAAAGTGCTCGGGTTCTCTTTCCGCGCCAGAATAAGATGCAGCTTCCACCGATTGATGATATCCCTGCTCGTCATTCGTAGCCATCTCATCATAATCTGGAAGTTCTTTTTTTACATGACCCACGATGCTGGCTTCATTTGCACTTTGGCTATGTTCAGTTATGTCAGTCTCTGTCTGAGTTGTCCTACCGGGATTATCCGGAGCCCTCTTAAAAGTTTGCTCCACCTGTTTCACTGCAGTCGTGTACTCAGACACTTCTTTTCTAATCATCTCCCTCAGAGAAAGAGCCATTTTCCTTTTTACTTTGTCGTTAGTAATTAGTAATGTCATGTATGTAATGGCAAACCCAAGCTACCCTACACCACTAATGCACTATGTACATGATGTATTACCTACACATAATGTACATTTGGATTTGTTATCAGTTTTTTTATGTGTTCTGGGAAACTCACCATCGCGAATGTCTATTTCATTGAACGATAGTTATGTTCTATAACGAATTCACCATATAAAGATGTTGCTTTTTCAGCAATTAATGATCAGAAAACGAAAATAAAATTGCTCAAAATCGGCTGAAATTATCGCGTCGCGCTAAACAATGGTACTTCTGTTAGGT
This sequence comes from Lineus longissimus, assembly GCF_910592395.1. Lineage (NCBI taxonomy): Eukaryota > Metazoa > Nemertea > Pilidiophora > Heteronemertea > Lineidae > Lineus > Lineus longissimus. The sequence goes on from NC_088317.1 coordinate 3,867,712, forward strand.
TTATTTGAGTTTGCGCAACGAACCAACGAAATGGGGATCGCCCATTATTTGTCACCACCCAATGAGAAAAACCTCTGTTCTACTCCTCTCTACCGAAACAAACATTGGTTTCACGTGGGCGCTTAGGCATGCTGGGAGTTGAGTAGGCCCAGCTGACCGGGGTCAGCAGGTGAGAAGTTCACCAGTGCGGATATATTCATGAGACTTAAACTTTTTAATTTGTTTAAATTTCTTACCACAATTGAAACATTTTGAAGGTTTCTCATCGATATGGATCGATTTATGCTGTGCTAGAGTACCTCCTGAAAGAAATTCTACACCACAAACAAAACACTTAGATGGTTTTTCATCAGTATGAATACGTTTATGAGTACGAAGACAATCGAATCCGGTCAGACCTTCAGATTTGCCTTGAGTGGTATTTATTGCGGCAATGTTTGCAAGACCTGCCATGCTGTTCGGGCCTGTACATTTTCGTTGATGAATAATCTAATAGTTACGTGTGTAAAAAACACCCAGACATTTTTCACACTTCAAGGTCCTTTTATTAGACTTTTCAGAACACTTCCCACTAACAACTTGATTCGAAACCTGCAAACATTCAAAACAGAATACAATTGCCAACTTTGATAGCATGATATCAGACTTGATTCGGTCGGGTCGCTTAATGGGCAATGGGGAGGTGTTCCATAAGAGAGACAATGTTCCATTGTCTCTCCTTGCCTGTGGCGTCTTTGTAGAGTTGTCCATTAAACACTCCTGTCTCCTGCTGGGTAAAACTTCGTGAGAAAAATGAGTGTTCCTTAATCCAATCTTGCCAGAGTGAGCAGTCCTTCTCGATGGCTTAGGAAGCGATCAGTGCCATAGCAACAGCTGATAACAAGTCTTTGACGGAGTGCAGCCTCGACACGCAAACAGCGGAGATTGTCATCAGATACTTTGAGACGGACTTTGTGACGATGTGATTCAAAAGCATTTTGTTTACACTTCACATACAGTGTATACGTAACCATTACACTCACTACGTTGTGTGAGTTAGGAGCACTGTGTTAGCCTATTTCCTTTTCATTTCAGACCAAAAAGCTGTCCTCGGTACTCCAGTATTCATACTGGAGAAATATCATTCAGGTACGAGAGTATGAAGGACACTTGTTTTGGTCCTGAAGTGGTGGTTTCCATTCAATTTGACATCTGTAATCGGGACACCTCTCAAGGACAGCTTTTGTCAGTCCCGACAGTGTCCTTAATAGAGAGGTTCTACTGTAACTCCTGAAAGTTTTGGCCATGTAACAATAGTGTTCTTGAGTCTTAATCCTGGGCAGAGGCTGTTGTGATAGCAATTACCTTGCTCAGTCACAGTAGGTTGTACCTCTCACAGCCGCTGTCCACAGTCATTCTCTGATCATATTTACCAGATAAATGAATTAAAGACTTTATAGACATAAATCATTTTTATTTCTACAATTGATATTGTGCCATAAAACAAGTGAACTAGGAATATACTCATTACCAATATTCATGAAAATAAAGAACTAAAAGTGATGGTCCACAAAATATCAACCTCTCCTTGTTACAATAAAAGTCCTCTTAGACCATTTAAAACCTATATGATGCCAAAAAGACAAAGTGCTAAATTGGGTAAGGGAATAAGTAAAAGAATGTTACCTGATACATAGAGATAGGATGCTGGTGTACAAATGTACAGATGAGACTCTCTCAGCTCCTGGGAGACATACTTTAAACCCTTTTATATTATAAAGATAAAGATAAAGTCATTTTAGCTTCAAATAGCATAGGAATGGCGACTTTATTTTTGCATCATAAGGTTTTGAAAATGTTTCGTTGGCCTTGCATTTCAAACCGAAATTTCAAAAGAATTTTCAACAAACAACCATCCATCCATATCTACCAGACTTTCATTCCATTTAGTTCCCAAACAACTCTTCTTTAACTGGCCCTTAAGGGACTTCTCATTTAAAAGGGGGCTATAGACAGGAGCTCAGGTGTCACATTTCTTGAGTCCAGGTCTCTAGAATGCAGTCAAAGAACTGGGTCTGGTATGACTTAGTGGTTAAATCATTCCTTGTACAATGTGCATTGTTCCATTGTACTGTGAGATAGAAGTGGCACCTAGTAGCAACAATGTGAAACATAATCTGGCCTGCCAAGCTGCTGCCTATAGGCTCCCTTTAAGAGATGTTCAACAGTAATATGTATAGTGTGATATGGGTTTCCAAATAAAAAACAAAATAGGATTGTCATACAAATCATACAATATTAAAATATCTGTGTCAAATGACGAATTTAATGAAGAATTAATAAAGACCAGTCTTTCATAATTCTTGATTGAACTGATATAAAATGAAGGCACAGATGCAGAGGGGGCACAGGGGTACCTCTACTACCCCTCTTTTGGAAACAATATTGACTTTTTTTCACTTTATAACCCCCCCTCCCTTTCCAACCTCAGGGATCCCTGCCTAAAGAGGTACTACTCAGCTTGATGACCATCAATCTGCATCATGGAGACAAGTCCTGGCTTATCTCTAGGGTATGAGATATTAAGTAAAAGGCCACAAAAAAACCAGCAAAATACTTCATTCATCAAGATGTTACATTTTCTTCTTCATTTAATATGATTATTGTCCAATCCGATATTATGCTCGCCCCTACAAACCCCAATCCATACTTTCCCTTGAATGAAAACACCCTTTAAAAATTACTTGTCGTCCTTTAAAAGTTGTGCAACACCAAAAGAATGGGATAACTGTTTTGGTAAAAGTAGAAGAAAAAAATACGCATGGTCATTATCTGATTCCACCTAGCGATAAAATTGGAGTGAACATAAAAGAACAGAACACACTGTAAGACTTTCAGCTGATTTTGACCAGAAGAGAGATCACATGTTAGATTTTCAAATGCCAATAAAATGCACAAAATGTACTTAAATCAATGTGATAAAACTTCATTATTTGTTAGAGTTAGCATAAGACAGTGATCCAAAAAGTATGCTATATTTCCATTTATCTTCCAATACGAAAATCATGAAAACTTCCATTTTTTCAGATATTTTCCAAAATCGCAAAAATTAATGGGCCGAAACATTTTGCGGCATACAGTTCATGTTCTCCCTTTGAGCACCAACAAGAAAACTTCCTATCACAGGCCTCTCTCAAAAACACAGACGATAAGAAAAATTACCACGATTTCTAAGAAACTGTGCAAAACTGGACACACATATTTGAGATTTTAGTATTATTATTGATTTCTACAAAAGGTGGACTTTCCGATCAGAAAATTATTTAACCACATTTTTTCTCGACATGTTCTCAATCTGGATCTACAAATTAAATCCCACAAAAGCCGAAACACACAGTACCATTCAATGGATTTATAGTCCAATTCTCAAAAATCCAAAGTCAAACATCTACTCGCTATTTTAAGCATCATATTTTCAATTAAACAGGCCGTCATTCACAAAATCCACAACCGCGCCCAACTATAATGTCTCCAAAAGTAAAATGACCACACTCCAGGCAGTTGCTAAGTCCAAAGCACATTATTATCATTTGGCACCTCTGTAGAAAGCCCTACTTGCCCACACCCAAGGAAAATACAGCAATAAAACCCAATATGCCAGACTCTAGTTCACAACATGGAACTACAGCTAAGTTCTGTATGACGACGTCAAACCGAAGGCCAAGAATTCAGCAGCTATTTAAGCTATTATTTACCAGCTTTGTTGCAAAACAATTGCACTCTGATATGAATAGTACTAAAAATTGATAAGTTTTTTAAAAATTTGACAGTTCCGGTGTAACGTTTTTGGTTGTCCTCATGTTTCAGTGTTTCCATACAATTGACAAGACAGCTAGAGCGACCATGACATTTCAAAGGGGGAATAGGAGAAAAACGTGTCAATCTGTCTTTAAGCGTTCCCAAATAATGAAGGGAAACACTGAGAAAGGGAAACACTGAGAAATGGAAACACTCAAAAATGGAAACACTCAAAAATGTTACACCAGTACTCTCTATCCCTGTCTGTAAGATATAAGAAAAGCAGCAAGGGTTAACATACCAGTACCTCCAGCTCCATAATTGTATCAAGTTTTAAAACCCTACTCAATTCGTGTACATTTTCAAAGAACAGAGTAGGCCTTTTAAATTTTTGATAAATTATGCATGGGTATGTATGATAAATTTGTCAAGAACTACATGGACCAAGTTCATAAATTCTATTACACACAATGATTGTGCTAATGCATGCTGTAAACTTAGTTTTGATTGAAGCAGAACAGAAATTTTTTTAATTTAGGTTAAGCCACTTTTTATGACAAGACAATGAACAGTATTTTCACTGTCTCTACCCAAAATATCGTATTTTCTATGAAGCTCCCTCTATTATCAGCGACTGGAACAAGACAATGCTAAATCTTGTTGACTAGATTTACGACAATGATTCGATGACATCCAGTATAGGTGACGCTACTCCTCTTCGATGACCCTTCGATGCTTTTCACGTAATTTGTTGATGAGAGACTGTGGTAGTGACCCTGGTAAGATGAAGCTATTCTGGAAAAGACGGGACGTAAAAATGGTTAGGATATTGCAAATCACGGGCACATTTCTTCTTCTTCTTCTTCTTCTATATTGTCAATATCGGTTTTTACCACATTTAGTCCAAAGCAAGCTCCAAATTCATACCGGGTGGGAAGCATAGCCCTGCCCTGACAGAGGCATTCAGGAACAAGAGAGCAAATGACAGCTTGCACCAGGAAGCCTCTATATTCATCTGAATAGCTGGGGGGAGTCTGGCCTCCTTCCTCGCCTTGGTAGGCAACCAATCTAAACAGACATAAAACCTGGGCAGTAAATGCCCGGAAATGTCCATTGAAGTCGGCTGGGTCCAGTCCTGGCAACGTGGCTAGAAATCAGGACCCAACGCACCTCGGCACAACAGTTATCTGAGCAGCTTGGCCCTGGATCGACTGTACGCACAGCACACAACCAATCCTACAACCTCACCTGCATCAAATCATGGCAGTTGAAGGCGATCTTATCCTGCGTCATACCCTTGAAGATTTCTGTGATTTCCGGGAAATTCTTGCACTTGAGGAGTTTTTCCTCGTGGAGTTTTACGAGTGTAAGGCTTATGCGGAAGAGCACCTTGGATCCTTCGAACAGGAGACTGTCCCATATCCGTAAAACAGACTGGAAACGGACAAGATCGTTAGTCAAAAGATGGAGAAATGATGGTGTATCCTCAAAGGTTTTTCTTCACATGTCGATCATTCTGACTGATTTTGTATGGGGTTTTAGTGACGGGACATACACGCACTAGCGGCAGGCTGATTATTCGCTGAATTGAATACACAGTTCCGAAAGAAAGTATATTATAACACCATCTTGTGAGATCAAGTGAAATTTTGTTGAGGCTAGCTTTCAACACTGCCATGTCTTGTTCAGACCTCGAAGAAGACAAGGTACAGTGGAACCTCCCTTAGCGGACACCTCTCTATTAAGGACAACCTCTCTATTAAGGACACTGGTTTAAGTCCCAAAGCGGTTGTTTCTATTCATTTTGACCTCTCTAATCAGGACACCTCTTTTTTAAGGACAGCACTTGTCAGTCCCGAGGGTGTCCTTAATAGAGCAGTTCTACTGTACTGTCGAAAGCTAATCTAAAGAAAATTTAACGTGATGTACCAAAAATGGTGTCATCACGTAGTGAACACCTCTGTAAGTTACATACCTCTACTGGCAAGACATCAGCAAACAGGCAGATAAACCACTTCGTACAAATAAGAGACCAGTGAATTCCTTCACCCGTGATTTTGGCATGGACATTTGGCACTTTGAGTCTGAAAACAACAGAAGACCTGAGTCAAATTGTTACCAGTTGATAGTCCAGAGATTGCGCATCATTTACAATCCCAACTTGGATTTTCTCTTTGAGTGTTTTACAGCCATCTAATGACAACACGGTTTCTGTTATTGGAACATATTCAGTTAATTTTTAGTAGTACCACCTGAGTCCAGGTGGTGAGACTAGTGTAGTTTTACAGAGGACCAACAGGTGGACTTTGCTAGTTGGTCAGTTCAGTTTGTGTAATGGAGTCAAGTAGACAACTAATATATGCTCTGGAGGAGTAAACTTTATATACCAAGGGTAGGAAGTCAAGGAGACTAGCAACACGGGCCGGCCCAAAGGATAGGAGCAGGAACAGTAGGACTGCATTGAGTATAAACCCATTTTCAGTTTCAACAGAACTGACCAACATTTCCACATTGACACACTACATGTTCTTGAGAATCCAGACGGGACTGGTGGAAGGCGGAAATTACATAGTCATAGTCCAAGTCATGGCCTGCAAATTGAATACCAGATATACCAGATGGATTAGCACCCTTGAGGTTTTAACCCCAGCTATACAATACGCTTCTAATCAACCTGGCATCATTTACATAATTACTGAAGATGCATTCAAGACTTACTTTATGAGTTCACCAAGCACTTCTTGGTCGGTTTTCAACCCCACCATATCTCTGGCGTAATAATCTGAAAATAACGACACCATCGATGAAATAATCAGATTGAAAGCACATATTGGGCTTGAGTTAAGGGGACACTATGAGATGATAGCTAGAGAGACCAAGGGTAGACCCAGAGACTTTCAATTCCCCTTAGCAGAACCCCTCCAAGAAGGGACTAAAGAATGGACTATAAATACCTGCGAGAGGCCTATGAAAGTCAACAAAGCGAAGAATTGAAATAACTCCTTCCTCACCTGGCAGTATGTTTGTGACTATTGTATCCAGCAGCCAGAACACCTTGTGGTCATCTCGCACGACTAACAACATCAAAGCAGCAATGAAGTTCAGACCCTAAAATGAAAAGATGACAGAACTGATAAAGCATTTTGGGGGTTTTAACACAATATTGTGATTGGAGTCTCACATATATATATTACTGCAGTCTTAGAGTCATATATTATGTCGGAGTCTTACATATTACTGCTGCTGAAAAGAAACCATGCAGCGGTCAATGTAAACCCTGTAACCCCTCTTGTCAGGCAAGATCTATCTTTCCAACTTGTGACCGTGTTCTCTATGATCCTCTTTTCAGCCTTGTAAGCGAAGAACATACGAGCAACTCATCACTTATTCCTACCTGACAATATCCTATAGATTTATTATGATGACCAAACGCCACCAGGACGTTTTGAAGATGACCACGGAGACTCTTCGGATCCTTTAGATCTTTGAAAAATATGTTTTCTGGGAATGTACGATATAAATCTGAAAAAGATGTGAAGTACAATAAAAGCTCTTCCTAAAAACTTACATTTGTCATTTATTCAATTTTTTTTCAAAGTAACTTGCCCTGGGTCACAAACAAGGTGGACCATGGCAAGAGAATCAAACCGGGCTCATGAGTCCAACTATAACATTGACAAATCCAGAGAGGCAGTTTTACCCATTTGTATTGTTTCCATCAGCTGTTGGTCCTTTGGTCCTGATAATAATTTCTGGAATAGATCTGGGTTGGCCTCCATCCTCTCCTGTGCTCCGCTCACACACATCCATACCTGCAAAAGCACAGGGACATTGATCAGAAGAAAACTCCCTTTGAAGTCACAGAACACGTGTTTTTTACCTTGATTGTGGCCGGAAAAATTTTCATTTTCACCAAATGAAAATCGACAATTTGCATCTGCTTGTCTTTATGGAATATTTATCATCTAATTTTGAAATTGATTTCCAATTTGTGAGCAGGAAAACAAACAAACCATTGTTCGTCACCTGTTAGTTTGACAAGTGGATCAGCACTGCATATTGATAATAACAAGACCAAGAGTGAATCGAATGTACTGCTCTCACAGTCTGTGAGTGAACATTAGCGAAAGGGCTAAAGAAGTATCATAGTCTTACCATAGGCCGGTGTTCATTGGGAATGCCTTTCCGGACGTAACGTTTCACTGGAAGAGAAAAAGATCAGACTTTCTTCTTGAATGATATGTTGAATAAAAATAACTGAAACATTTAAATGAAACAATACAATGAAATGCAAAACACTAGACCAATAACCCCCATTGATGCCTATCTCTAGGGCATGTTAACTAAAGAACTCTCATCCTGCCTTGGAGGAGGAAAACTCCATGTAGAATAACACCTCCAAGTGCAGAGTTTACACTGAAGAAAAAGAAGTATGGAAAGGGTTAGTTTTGTCTTAAAGCAATTACCTTTGACAGATTTCTTGACTCTTTCCTTGTTTTTGACCATGACGTCCCATTTCGCAGCCCTTCGAGCCAGTACCCGCAGGTAACTGCTCATAAAGTCTTGATACGTCTTATAATCAAAGTCATCTGGCCGCTCAAACCCATATGTGTCAAACTCACTGAAATAATTAGAAAAATATTAAAACATTCTCTCCAATAAAAGACCGTGCCATAGAATCAAATGATACACTGCTGCTTCAAATTCAGTGCATTTGGGCTGACAATAAAGCTTTCATGATGAAAATGACCAAACATTTCCACTGCATTTTCAGTTCAATTCTACATTGAAGCCATTCTTTTCAAAATAGCAGAGATGGATGTATCTCGTTTTGTGACAGAGATACCTCACTCATTTTGTGCTGAAACTCTTCATATCTTCACTGGACAGAACAGGAGGCAGGTCAACATAATCAGCATGGTTGCATTCAATCATAAAGCTGTCACTTTCACTGTCATTCAATCATCACTATTCCTATTAACTGAATAAAGAAACCTTGCCACCAGCTGCTATGTACAACAATGACATTATATTGGCTCAGTTCTAATCTATCAAATTTGATCTCTCTAATTCTAAATCAGGACACCTCCTTATTAAGGACAGTATTTGTCAGTCCCGAGGGAGTATACGATTGGATACCCTTGACTTGTAGAGCTAACAAAAGCTACATTTAGATCACAACATTATAAATACATATCCGCAGTTTCTTATAGAGGCAGTATTCACATGTGACTAAACTCAAGCATTTGGGTTCAACAACATCAAAAATGGAATGTGACAATATATGAAGGGTGACATTTACGTGGAATTTCATTTCAGCGATATCTATTCTATTTTAAGCAGGTCAAATCAGCATGTCACTAAGAAGAAACATGAAATAATTAAGGCCCAAGAGATTAGGCCAAGCTTGAGGGTCTATACTGACAAAATTGGTGACTGACCAATATGACAAACAACAGGTGATACTGATATACATTGTACCGTACTAAAACTCAGACAAAACCAGCAACATATATTGAGAAATGAAATAAACATCAGCAGCTCAGATGTCAAATCTGAGTGATGTAAATACTTAAGTTAATTTGATTTGGCCTGACATTAGTCATAAGGCTGCCTTGTGGAATGAGCCATTATCAAGACTAAGAATGAGGAAGCATAGTGTCGATATTATTCATTTGAAGTCAGAAAAATCGACGTAGATGTACATGTATTGTTAATTGTGAGTGTATTGTGATGAGCTACCATTGGTTTTGTTGTCAGGAACTGGTTTTGTGTGAGTTTATCACAAATGATTTAGTCAAGATGATTCACAATATTTTGTGAACACTCTTTCCAACTTACAAAGCAGACATAAGCCTGCTACTCCTTGCTTTTGGTCGAGTGGAGGACGCACTCAAGCCATGTTTGCTGCCAGAAACACATGAAAAACAAATCAGTTTTGATATTTATTTCCAAGTATATTCAATCATATTAGTAAACCCTTGAAATTGTCTTATTAAGGTCTTTGCCTCTGTGTACCGTCACTCTTATTTCCAGATCACCTCCTGGTCCAATAGTGGCATAGTATAATTTTTGAATGTGAGGCTTATTGCCATTGTCACCTTATACTAGGGCTAGCCCTTGACAGTTCCCTGGTAGCCATATCTGTCAATCTGTTCTGTAGCTTACTGAATAATCCCGCAACCTCACATCCAGGACAGTGTTTGAGATCCTAGTTACGGCTTGCAATAGTTTTACTTAAGGAATGGGAAAAAAGGTAGTGTGTAGCGCGAACGGTCAGCAAGGGAAAAGTCAAAATAGTCTAGATAAGATAGGAGTCCCGAACTGTTGCCAGGGCTATGCCTAGGCCCTAGGGCTGGGAGGATTCTCATCATTCTAATGGAAACCAACGCGTCACCATGATATGCCCAGTAGCCTTTATGCCCTGCATATACATGTACGAGTAGATATTGCCTCATACATTGTCATATCCATGTACATACATACATCTGTACATGTACCTGCATGTATCAGTGTATGTATATGCAGGGTGACTCACTCCCACTACTACCTAGGACATGTCACAAAATAAATGAGCTATAATCTATCGATAGCAACTTCGATCTTCGTGATCTTACATTTTCTAAATAAACCATACATATGTCTTTCATTGTGCAAATGCACATGACTCAGAAAAGTATCAGAGTGGAGAAATCGGGTGTTTTTTTATAAGATTTTGAAGGAAAACTACCTGTGGGTTGCCGCCATCTTGCATCTTTGGAAGTCATGTGACCATCGTACGAAATTTACAAATTGATCATGTGACGTGACACGTGATACGTGATCAATTAGCAAAAACACAAAGCTGAAAACAGGCCGAGGGATCCCTGTCTTCCATTTCTCCCTTATTTTTACGTCACTTACCTTCATTTTCTCTAATTCAAACGCACAATGTCGATTGCCAGACAAAATTTCCATGAAGCCACTGAGGCTGAGATGAATAAAATGATAAACATGGAACTGACTGCAGGTTATTTGTATATGTGCATGGGCTTCCATTTTGACAGGGATGATGTTGCCTTGCCAAATTTATCCAAATATTTTAGGAAATGCTCTGATGCAAAGAAGAACCAAGCTTCCCAGGTAAGAACGGTGTACTGGCGGCAATAATCTGGGCACTAACCTGTAATGATGTGCAAGTAAAGTGCCTCGCTCAAGAACAGGGACAACAACTTTTCGACGTCAACTGTTCCACTGTAGGACCAATCCTAAGCAGAAACCTGGCACTATATCAAAGTGATGATACACAAAATTTTACTCTGTCCTTGACCTCGAGCAAGACACTTCGTACCCTATTGGATTTTTGCCAGAGGCATGGACTGATGATGTCCACTTTTGGCTACAGGCTCTACTGACGTGGGTTCTTTTAGTTTTACTTACCCTGGCATACCATAGGGACCATGACCTATATGTCTCATCCGATAGACGTTCAAATATTCGTTGGTTGTGTGAGGAATTTTAGTTCCTTGAAAGCCGCACCAGTTCATCCAGACATACTATCCTGGGTTCCCTCCTATCAGGAATTTATTATTTATCTTTTACAGCTTATGACATACCAAAACAAGCGAGGTGGACGCCTTGTACTCCATGACATTAAAGCCCCAGGACAGGGAGCGTGGTCGTCCCATACCAGCGCCCTTGAAGACGCTTTGGCCTTCGAGAAGAAAATGAACGAAGCTCTACAGAACATTGTCGTCATTGCCTCCAGCCACCATGACAGTGATACAGAGGACTTTTTAGAAGGTGATTAAGGGGCAGAAGTACTGGGTGAACTTTTCTGAAAATTTTGCAAGTCAGGAACCTAAAACATGAAATAAAATAAAGAATGTTGCTTGCTTTCTCATATCATAGATATATTTGGGGTCAGTAAGAAATATTGAAAAATTAAACATTATTTCAGGTTCACAAATCTTTCTAATTATGAGAAACAAAGAAATGTTTTTGGTGCAAACCTGCTGATTTTTCTCTGCCAAAAACCTTATCATTGCGTGATTTAATCCCTCTACCCTGTCTTTTAGAGTTTCTGGTTGAAATGCTAATCATGGGGTTTTTGTATTTCAGATGAATTCCTTGGTAAGTCCGTAGAGACCATGAAAGCCATAGCGGACCTCATCACCAACTCCAACAGATGTGCGGACGGACTCGGGACGTTTGTCTTCGATAATGAACTGTCAGATTAGTATTGCTTGATTCTTCAATATGATGCATATGAAACAAATCCATCCACCTGTAACGTTATTGTGATTGTCTGTTCCAAAATCTATAGATCCGAAATATCAAAGCATTTGAGGAGAATGCATGTTTGTTGAACCATTTTGCTGCAGGTGACGTCCATAGCATGTCAGGTCTCCTATCTTTCTTGTGCAGGTGACGCGCTGCTTCTGCAGCAAACAGGTAAACACCTCAACTGTATACAGTGGAACCTCCCTTAGCGGACACCACTCTATTAAGAACTACCTCTCAATTAAGGACACTAGTTTTAGTCCCAAATTGGTACTTACCATTCAATTTGACCTCTCTAATCAGGACATCTCTCTATTAAGGACAGCATTTGCAAGTCCCGAGGGTGTCCTTAATAGAGAGGTTCTACTGTAATTGGCTATATTCACAAAGACAAGGCAGCTACAGGGATCTACTCATGTTTTAAATCAGCATTTTCAAAAGGTACATGGGTCAGGAGTGCCTCTTAGTTTATTTTGTATACGAGGTAGGAGTATAAAAAACCTGTATCTCAGGATGGCTAATTTCAAGCACAGCTGTTAGAATGTTCTTGCATTTATCCAAAACTATTTTGGGTTTTATATGTGCAGCAGTCGGCATCAAATGTAAGCATAATGCTCTCTTTATTGCCTAAGTACAATTTATACATATATGTATACAGCTTTTCACTACCAAAGATGCTTCATTTATTACCCTAGTACCCTCGCGACAGTTAGCGCCATGTAAGGGCAACCGAAGTTGCGCCAGTAGGCCATTACCGATATGTCCAGTTTAAGTCATTCAATAGCATCTTCAGCATCCCCCCCCCCCCCCCCCCCCCCCCCGCTATATTGAAGTAGACTTTTTATGAGTTTTCCACTGTAACACAAACAATTTTCGAAAATTTAGGCTATCCTCTCCACCACCACCACCTCATCTGACCTGCGGGATCTGGGCCTAACTGGTTCTGCCAATTGACAATCAGTCCTGTTGTGTGGATTCGATCCCCCGCCTGGACACATTCTGTCACCAGTGCTGCTCAACTGGTTGATAAAAACTGAGTGCTGTATTGTCTATGGTGCAAGCATTGAAAATAATTTCCTTGGTGTGAGTTGATTATAAAGCCAATTTAGAAAAAAAGGTGCAAGACATTAGTTACCATGTGTGTTATAATCTGATATGTTGTAATGTCATTTCTCTTGGGGGACTTTTTCCAAACTCTACTACGCACTTTGTATTCCATTCCTAAAAGATGTGTATATTTTTGTGAGACCGTATCATTATCAGTTCTTAATAAAAGCTGGATTTATCATGAAAGTCATTCTTTTGACTTTTTCTTTCGAGGAGTATGACTCAAAACTTGAAAAAATCTAACAAAACTGGTGGGTTGTACCCCATGGCGCTATTGCAGATTGTGACAATTTGAAGCCCGAGGAGAGAACAACTGAATGAGTTAAAGAAGTAGGCCTGTGACTCTTGATCTGTATGGGAGACTGGTTGAAAACCCATGTTGATCATCTGAGAGACAGTCACAACTGCAACCCATGAAGTATATGAGGGTCAGTATGTTCACAGCCTTACTAATTCACTCTAATTGCCCACAGTAACTATTGGAGACAAAATGGGATCCCATAATGCTGGTTGAATGGTGTGATGGAAAACTTGTCAAGGTACAACATCGTAAAAAACCTGAGGCTATTGTCACAACCAGGGCATTTGGTTGCAAAAGATGACCACCAGGATGACCACAATGACCACCAGGCTGCAATCGGTAGACCAACCAACCTCGTGAGGACACATGCATACCTGTTACTTCATTCTCATTGCCTCGCTTGGCATAGGTCAGTCACCCCTAGGGGGAGTCTAGTGGTTAAGACTACTGGGTCCCATACAATAGGGAATGGATTCGAAACCAGGGTAAACCCAGGATTGTATTTCTAGATGACGCGTGGCTTTAAGGAACTAAAATTCTGGCTGCTGGCAGTCCCAAAGGCCAATAAACTCCATTAACGCCGTGGAATAACACATTCATTCATGGATACCTGCATTTCAAAATACAAAACAAGATTAACAAACTTTCTATCAAGTATCATTGTGTTTTTGATATCTTTATTGTAAAAATCACTACACATAATTTCAATGTGATCGCTACAAAATACACAACATTTGCATAATTTTGATGAGGAGGTAAATTCTTGGATATGACACACACACATGAATCAATGTATTTACACTATGTTACAAGAGAAGGAAAAAATAGCACCACTTTATTTGAAGAATATATTTACGGCTTTTTTAAAAACGCTGTAACAACAATAATGTCACACATTATTCGAATCACCGGTTGGCAAAAACTGTTTGTTGATTATGCAGTGTGTAAAGATGTTGTATTCTATCTATACGATCTTGATGGTCAAATCAATTCACTGAAAATTGTCGTAGTGGTGAAGTGCAGTGTTGTGACGTCAACCACGATGAGATCAGACAAAATATCACGTTTTCAGCCGAAATTCAACGATAAATCCAACACAGCTGAAATTCTTGCACCTCTTAAGTTTGCATTTGACAGTCCAATAGCAAAAAATGAATTGCTGGCAAAAATTTCATAGTACATGTATACACTTTCTGATAACGTCTCCTCATTTAGGCCTTGCGACCGATTCAGATCCAATATCACCAAGGCATTCAACAACAAAGCCATGCAAATCAGCAAGAGAGTCCTTTGACGAAGTGAAGCTCTTGTCAACACATTTCGATGATATTTGAAGTTTGATTTTGTCGACGATGGTGTCGCACCGCTCAAGGATGAACTGGCGGACGTAGCCCACACCCATGGCGGAAGTCATTCTCCTTGATGGACGGATGATTCGATGTTGCTGAAACCAGATTGAGAGAATTTTAACACGGAGATCTAGAATATGTTATACCGATCCCCTCTTCTTAAGTTCTTACCATTTTTTTTACAGAAGTTTCAGGTTTTTATCATAGTTTGAGAAAATTCACTGGTTGGAACACTTTTAAGGGAGTCTATAAGCAGGAGCCTGGTAGGTCAGATTAAGTTACACAAAGTCACCAACAGGTCTCCCCTATCTCATAGTACATCGAAACCATTGACACCACTATGTCAGTCTTCATGAGGGATAAAACTATGACTGAATCAAACAAAACCCTTGCCTCCAAATGTGCAACGACCCCTATCTAATGACTATAAACCCCCTTTAAGAGGCATTAATCAATTTACCTTCAGCTGTATCTGAATGAGTTCATTCATGGCTGATTGGTGGTCCTCCCAGTCCTCGTTTGCTCGCAAGACTCGCTTTTTCAACTCTTGAAGTATCACCTCGTCAACATCGGCAATCTTCTGTGGGATGCTGCTGTCCATTTCGTATTTCAAACAGAGATGCAGGACCTCAAAACCAAGTTGTTTGATTGACAGGTAAGCACTGTTGACCGTCTGTGAAAGAGTGAAAAGAGTGAAAATAGACGGTATGAATCATTGCTTGGCATTGCTTCAACCTTACTGTAAAATCAACCAGGAGCTGTTACGCTTTTCATAATGGATAGATACACTACTTCCATATGAATACAATCTACATGTATTACACATACATATTAAGCCAACGCTCCATTGTTGAAAGTGTATTGGCTCCTGACCTGTTTTGCAGTATCTCAGTACCAGAGTGGTAGATCGGATGGATTCATATGGGCGCATTGACACTCAACAGGTCAAAGTTATTGGCTTACGTTTTTCTCCACAATTTCTTGAATAGCAACAAGCACTTCAAGTGGAGTAAAGGACTCCAACTTCTTTTTCGATTCTCGGAAAATGAACATGTTTTCATGATAGTAGTTAATAACATCCTGAAAAAGACAAGCAAACCATACACAAATCTATGCAACATTTGGCTGAGAGTACCGGTAACTGGGATCTCATAACACTTTTTCATCAAGTTTAAGTGACTTTGCTAACAAGGGCAGGGTGGAGAGATACAGGGAGGGATACTCAACTTACATGCAAGATGCCTTAAAGTTGGATCAGCAAAACAGCCATTACACCAAATCAAAAAAATGTTGAAGCGGCATCAAGGTGACATTGTGTCTTCGTGACCATGAGACTAAAAAGAAGCCTGAATTTTGGTCACCAGATGCTCTCTGGGTCAACTCACCAGGGTAAGGTTTTTGAGTATTGTCTTCTGTCCTTCAGTGGTGGGCTTCAGGCGCTTCAGTTCATTGCTGACCATAATCAGTTGGGTAAAATGGTCCGAGAGGTCTTCCTGGGCCTTTGCCAGCATCTGAATCGTGCTTCTATTGTCTTTCCCAGCTTTGGGTCCTAGGGTGGCATCTTCAAAAGATCCAACTAGATCTTGATACTGAAAAATAAAGCAATTCCAAATGGTTTTTAAGGAATGAGCAGCTTTTTAATTCAGTGTGTTTGTTCCTCTCCTCTTTAATTAGTAAACTCTGAAAGTGCCATTGGTCTTTTAAATGAGATACGCTACACAGAATCCTATTGCGTATTACCTTCGGCAAGTACTCTTCTATCTTCCTCTTCCGTTTTGCAGTACTCTCATAGATGGCGTTGATATCCATCCAAGTGTCGTCCATGGCTGATAGGAGGCGCTTACTCTGATATACCTCCACTTGTTTCTTTATCATCACATTTTGGCATGCGGAGCATATTCGGAGATCAATGCTAATGTCGGGTTCTTTTTCAGGGGACTGGAAACAAGATGAGCAATATAGACAGCCGTATTGGACTTTGGAGGAGAAAGGGGGGTAGTTCCCAACCTGTCATTTTTAAGTAAATCAATCAATTATCAAAGGTTAAATGGAGAGGGTGACCCAGTAACTAGTACTATCCTAGCCTCAATGCTTACCCCAACAATTTTGATAATGGCAACTTGCGGCTCAGCATCCGGCTTTGATTTCTCTTCATCATCAATATAGACAAGAAAGTCACACGTCGAACATTTTCCACAATACAGTTCACCGCATAAAACACAATCGTACGATTTCCGTAATATTCCAAACTCGCTATTGCAGCTGAAGCAGGTGTTGACATATTTCGCGACTTGGTAACGGGCTGCTCTCATCCAATCCGGAGGAGACGTTAAACTTCGGAATTCATGGAATAATTTCTTGATACCGGAGGTGCCAATGTCTCTTTTGAATCCTGCGATAACTCGTTTAATTTCTTTGTCGATGTTGAAACTGAAATCGAAACAAACTATCATAGATCACAGTAACTGAAATAATGATCAATGGAATAGTGCATATCTCCACAAGTTTTTTTGATTTATGCCAAACTTGGGGACAGTAATCTAAGTCAAACAGCCACCAATGCACATATTCAAGATCATATCCTAACGTTTGTGTAGTTTGAAGTGAAGTGAAACCACCAATGGAACTGATCAACAATTTTTTCTTGTTAAGAAAGGTGCCCTTCAGAGGTCAAATCCATTGAAAACGTCTCTCTGGGGGCCATTGATGTCCTTTTTGGTGGCTGTATTGAATGGTAACAACTAGTTTGAGACCAAAATTTGTGTCTTTATCTTTTTGTTGGTCATTCTTACTTCTCTCTGTGTAAGTAGCGGCCATTGTCGACAAGCATCGTCTGCAGCTGTCTGTTGTTATCTTTGATGAATTTGAACACTCCCCCAAGATTCCTCGTCTGTCCCAAAGTTTGCTTTCGTCCGGTCTCAAAACACGCTTCACAGACCTAGGAATGAGAACAAGATCTAGGTGATTTCTTTCATTCAGCGTATTGGAGCAGGGACATCTGTCCTTAGGAATGGCATGGACGTATCCCTTTGAATTCGAGGATTCTGAAGTCTACCATCAATGAAATATAAAAAATACTTTAATTCAACTAAAACTTCTATGAATGCCAAAGTAAGCCATCTTGACCAACCAAGGGCATCACTCACTACGCCTTTCAGGTCCGTGCATTCCAGGAACGAGTGAGATCAAAAAGTGATTGCCACCGGCCTAAGACCTTGATAAGTTAAGAAGAGATGAAGTATCAAACGTACATTATAAGACTTTCCCTGTGGATCAAATTTGGCAAGATTGTTCAACTTCCGCCTAAACTCGGTGCAAGGCTTGCAGAAAATGTCGCCACAACTGAAAAGAAACAGATAAAAGGAAAATTAAATGCAAATGAAACGCAAATTTTAAACATGCTTCATACTGTAGAACAGTACTGTCTCAAAGTGCTTTAATACATTCACTCCCGAGCTTAATCCAGAAACCTTTCGATAGAAACCAAGAAGCGCTCTTTGCCATTTCAGGCAAGCTGATAGTACCAAGTGGCACTACCCGAGCCTCGAATCCACAACCTATATCTCTTTAACTCACCTCCAGCAGTGGAACTGCCTGTCTGTGAACGTAAATTTCTTCCCGCAACTTTTGTTGGCGCATGCCGTCCTGGAGTTATTGGGTTGCCAGTGTCTCCTTGTGATTCCTATAATAATCAGAAGATCAACTACTGTAAACTCTATTATTTTTGCGGCTCAATATGTTTGCAAAAACATTTGTTTCAGATTTTACTGCCATTTATTTCTGCGAATGGATGCATTTTCAAATGATAAAACCATTGAGTTGAACATATTTGCGCCCCTAACGTTTGCTATTCTATCCCCTCTTGAAAATCGTGAAAATATTTGGCCATAAAAATAAAGGCACTTAAAGGTGCTACACTTAACTTTTTCTGTCCCTAGGGCAATTTTACATGTTGGTGCTTAATAAAGCTTTGAAATGATATGATAATACCACCATTGCCTACCAATAAAACCACTCTCGGTCTCATCTTGACCGGGATCGCTATGATGCTTTCTGATAGTGTCGAGGTCTCTCAGGCTTTGGTTCCAATGGGTTTGTTCAGGATGCAAGGTGGATGGATTCATGGTGGCTGGAGATGCCTCTCGAAGGCCAGCGACAATCTGAAATAAACAAAATAAACGACATATGTGATCAGAAATACATCAATGAACCTGAACCGCAGATACGAATAGTTTGTGGCCCTACCTCTGGCACGATGCGTCCAAATTCCAGCAATTCAATCATTTCCATGATACAAAATACAAATATGTCAGATTCAATCGAAGAGATGGGCAAGAATTCCGGTAATAATCCAGACAGGTTGATCCAAATACATGTAGGCTACGTCATGTCATCGTCACATACCGGGAACTTGCATACGAGGCCCACAAATACCTCCAGTATTTTAACAATATATAAATGATCCAGGTAAGACAAAGGAAAGGACTCCATAATAAAACAATCGCCAATGCACAAAAACCTTACTCAAAGGACGCAGCAACTTCATCCAAAACATATTCAGATAAGTCTAAACCTAGATTTCACCCAACCAGACAGCCATAACAGACCAAAAACTATTTCAAAGCTGTACTAATTTCATATGGGGTTCTATACATCCATTATTAATTAGAACAGTGGAGGAAGATCGCAAACAGGTGGTTGTCTCTCCCTGTATTTATCAGCAGGAATATTATAAGAGACCAGATGTTGAGTGTATCTCATTAACTTAATTCAAGCTCCCGTATTGCCTGGCCTAAGCCCTTTATTAAAGCGTCATCATAAGTGGCTAGATTGGAATTCCTTGTCGGCACAACCTAAATGTACGGCATATTAGGCTACATGTAAAAATGACGCCATTTCATTCTCCTTCATTTGCCATAGCTAGTACCCAAACCCTCCTTGGCCTGCCACCATCTTATTCTTATCAGACTCCTAGTCCTAGTCCTATGCAGTCCATTTCGTCATCCTGATCGTCCTTTTTTTGGGTGCGACAGGACAGGGCCAGTTCACTACAAAAGGCCTACATCAGGAGCGTAATTCTTTATGGGTTATTATTGGATTTAAAAATTTCTGACAGCTGTCATCGAGTGCTGTCATTAAAATGGCCAAACTGAGACCACAGCTAACACCAATATGGTTCATTTTTGGCCTTGTCCTTGATCAGATCACTTCACCACAAACATCCACCATGTCCACATCACATATAAAACAGTGAATAAATGAATTAACAGGCAACCAAGAACACATAGTTATTTTATTTCAGTTTACTGAATTATCTGTTTTCAATTAAATACCTTATAATGGAGCAAAAAATAGGGACTTGATGTGATTGTGAGGAACAAAAATCACTTCCTGGTTGGTGGCCACCATGTTTTTTTCGTCTGCTAGCGCCTCGATTCGGATATTTCTAAGAAGAAAAGGACACGTAATTTAATCTAGAGAACTCATTTGATTGTCTAGTTGTATAGGATGTTGTATGGCATATAGCCGTTGTGTCTAAAAAATGGACTTTATTTGATGGTTTTGTCCTTTCACACTAGTTCGAGATTTGACAAATCACGACGTGCACCTGTTGAGTCAATCCGAATATGATATAGTACAAAAGCTTGATTGTATTGTGCAACTTATGTTACTTTAAATGCCAATTTACCCTATAACATGTATATTTATCAGCAGTAGGATATATTTTATTTAAAATATTCTCTCCAGAAGCACGAGATAAAAAATATAAATTAAGAAGATGCAGATATTTATCCGCCTGAATTAGGAAAAGTAGTCCTCAAATCAAAATGGAGGAGTAGTGGCCTTCGAAATTTTAGTTTGTTCAGGAATTGGGAGTTTCCCTGCAAAATAATCGTATAATACAACGCATTTTCATTGATGGTCTTTATATCGATTTAATTGATAGTTTACTTAACTGCTGCACGGGTGAACTAGCCAGAAACAAGAAAGATATGGTTGCAAACGGCGCTTAAAAATCGTCCAACCCTTTTGACTTTCTCTCACTCCTGTATCCGAATCTGGAGTCTGTACATAATACACTGTGTATCAAATGCATTGTGAAGTATGACTGTACATGACTGGTTATGTTGACTGTGACTCATGGCTTCATGTCGTTATCCCAAGAATGGAAATAGCTACAGTTGACTTGTTGTTTTAGAAGGACAGCAAAGGAGGCTTTCTTATTTGATTTGGTAAGTTGGGTTTTTTTACAAAAAAAAACTAAAATTAAAATCGACTGACCAATTTTTCATGACAAAAATTAGGCTAGGCCCAGCCAAACAAACATCAGTCATCAAATGAAACAGTGCATATTGTTGCCTCTTTTCTAATTGGGAGTTAATGTCATGACGCGATGGCAATAATATAAGATTCATTTTTAGATGTTTGAAATATTTCTGTCACCTGTCATTCTCTGTTTTCTAAACATATTTTTGTTTTCATGTTTGTCTTGCTAATTGCATTATATCACAGATGCAGGTATTTAATTGTACTCCAGGGAAAACATGATTTGAAGCAACTTATCCATGGTTAATGTTCTCTGGGATGTTGTGATTAATTTTGACATAGGCCTAGTTAGAGAACTTTCCGACTCGAGACATGCGGTGGTACTTGAGCGGTTGACCCGGATCACCACATGATCTGGTAGTCATAAGAGTACTGTACATATATAGTCCCATAAATACTTAACCCTTGCCTGTGATTAGACTGACATGTCTGTTATCAGTCTTGCAGTGATTTTGTTTACATACCTAGTTCTTGCAACCTGTTCCATTTAAGTTTTTTCTTCATGAATAACGCTCGATGTAGTAAACAAACTGGTATGTATACTTGTACTTTAACCAATTGCTTGCTTAAAAAACAGGATGGATTCAGCTGAAAGAATCATTGAGTCAATGAGTGCGTAGTTTTTGTTGGCAGCTTTTCTAAAAAATTGTTGCAATTTATAAAGTTGTAGAGCCCATGTGTTGATCAACTTTGTGAATAGATGAAGTGGTGGGAGTCTCAGTGCTCTCAATTTTTAACAATGTGGAGTTTCCAACAATGGATGATTTTTAAAAGTCATCTGTGTACAAACATGACAAATACATGTCCATGTCCAGTGTAGATGCTATTTAGGGGGTGTTTCACATTGGCTGGTTGCAAGTTGGCCATTTGTACTGGCGCCCTTCAAGCAGCTTAATACATAAAGCGTCCAGGTAGACACAGTATCTTTCGAGAACACTTTTGATTAAAAAATGTGCAGAGGAGATTGCACCAAAAGTGAAGGTTGAAAGGCCACATCTTGGAGTGAAAAGTTCAGGGGTGGTATGAAGATCTCCTTTTCACCCATCTAACCTTACAAGACCTTTGCAAGGGATACCCTGGATGCGTTTTGTCCATTTTGAAATCTCGTGCGGGCGGAATTCTTTCATATTGTCGTGGTTGAGCTACCTAATGCTGTCCGATTCTTACCAGGTTGGTGAAGCGTGTCTGCTTTTTGTGCGCTTGAAAACCGGCCATGGAGCCCTGGGTCAGCCCAGCTGGGCATATGATTAGGTTGCACTATTGTATTGTCGTTATTATGAAATTGGGTGTCAAGATTTTTTGTTGTGGTTTCATAATGGGTAGTGAGGGCATTAGCGGTTTTCACATGGGGGTTGTTCCATCTGTATAGAGACTTGTTCACGAAGGTCATCAGACCAGACATGTCAAAATGTCTGTATTAGTTTATGGCTTGGGGGCATTTTGGGCCATTCAGTGATTGATTGTACCTTGAAATTTAAAATGGGGATTATGTCATTTATCATCGATATTGTGGTGGTATGTAAGCGGGTGTCGAAGAAAGCTTGAAAGCTGGTGAGTAATGTCATATTTTGTGATGGAAAAAAAAATCTTCTAAAGAAGGGTTTTGGAGTGAAATTTTTTTTTGGATTTGTTCTGATTTTCGTTATGTAATCTTATTCCTGACAAAGAATATCTTGTTTTTCGAGGTTCATCCCCATCAAAATGCCATAATAATAATATGATTGAATGAAAAAAATCATTTATAAAAAAATACAGAAGACTGAATACATGTACAAGATGAGATGTTTGTATTATATGTATAAGACTAGATTCTCCAATCTACAGCGTAAATGGAAGTTTTTGCATGAACATCTTGACACACAAGGCTCCAAAATCACATAATCCTTTTTTTGAATGCTCCACATTGTCAGTGTATCTCGCTCCAGCTCAATTCAGGTCATTTTCATATCTTGTGGGCAATATGTAATACATGTACAAAACACACAATATTCTGTACTTCTACATGATAAATTATTCAGCTATTTGGCCATTTGGCAACAATTCCAATTTTTCCTGGTAAGTTATTAGTATGGACAAAGCTGCAGCATGATCAAATGCATGGTGGGGTGAATAATTTGACATTAGAGGCAAATTAGCTTCATTTTCAAATGATAATGAGATGCTCACCTAATTTGAATTTTTGTCGTAAGTAGATTGCTTCTGTGTTTGTTCAGCAGAAAATGTCAGTTATGCAAAAACTTATATAACGGAGATGATTTAAAGTCTTCCAATTCCAAAGGAGTACAGATCATTTTCACCAGCCTCATTTCGGTCCATTGTTTTGGGTATCTCGCATGACAATTCAACAATGATTTCACCCAGCACATTTAGCTGCTGCGCATCCATTTGTACGAGATATCCAAGCGATGATCACGGGGTAAAGCCCCTATTGCTGAGTGAGAGAGCGTTTGGATGCGCCAAGATCTAGTCTGAATTTCAACTTCAATTGCACTTTTCAACCCAGCTACTGAAAAAAATTCTACAACCTTCGATATCAACAGACCTCTGCCTTCATCTTACAGGTGCGCATATCTTCCTAACATTTGATCGGAGATTGGGAAACGTACACTTCAATCAAGCAGAAAAAAGCTGCGTAAACATCTGGAAAAAGTCAATCAAATTCAGTTGGAGTACCGGTTTTCAACTGAACTAGAAACCATGTCAGGTGTTTGGGAAAAAGCTAGCCAGGAAATCTAAAAAATTATCACCTTGACAACCAGATAACGTGGATGATAATAGATTGTTGGTAAATCTCATCTTCAAGTGGCAGGATATCTTGGCCTTTTGATTTATTTTTCTGCTTCTAGTGGGTGGCCAATCTTCGCTCTATATACAAACAGTTGGGAAAGTGTAATGTTAAGTAGGAGAAAACCAGAGACCCCAGAGGAAACCTACGCTGTCGAAGAGAGTCGCCACAATCACAGAGGGTACCGAAAATTGAACCCCGGGCCTCAATGGTAACAGACGCTGATGTTTCCATTGAGCCACTCCCACAGCCATCCTAGACAGCTCCTGTATCTGTTGTCAAATCACTTAGTGTTGATTACGATACTGGTTGTCTCCGAGTCGGATATGATGAATAGATCTGCATGTATCACAGACCAGTCTGTGCTAAAATTTTGTGTGGACGTTTTTTGAAGATCATCCGTGTCATCACCATGGTGGTGTTGGTCGGTTGGTTCAGTACCACAAATGTTGCTTGGTTTCTTATTGTTGATAAGAATATCAAATCCGTGCTGACCCCTGAATTGGTCAATATCAACACAGTGAGCTCCTAAAGTGGTTACTAGCGACCAATCCTTGTTGTCAGTAATCTCTCTTCATCTGCGACCGTGGTACATGGTACATATACTGTACATGTAGAATGACTAATAGCAATTTCACAATCAGACGAGAGCTGAAACTGAAAGGTCACGATCCAAAGTCAGTTAGCTACATTGCCATTTGCCTGCACCTCCCACTCGTCAATCCAATATCTCGAAGCGCAATCTGAAAAAAAATGGGCACCATTGCCATCGGACAGCAGACGTCATTTGTTGCAAACATATCTAGCGTCGGGCTTCCGTCATTAAGAAATCCCAGGATGCTAATATCAGCAAGTGCCTTATCGGGAGAGAAACGTTATCTATCGATTTATAGTTTGCTTGCTCTAATCATGAATAGTGCTATGTGATTTGGGCCCAAGGTGGCAGACCATTGTTCGGGAGTGACTGGCATCTGAATTCATTAGAAGAAAGTTGTATTTTGTTGCCAGTGCTTTCTTCATGTTCTTTGAAAGACGAAGTGATAAAACTATGCAAGACGGTTTCACTTTTCACAATATTTACATGTATTCTGTCATCGGTTGTAGCTATCGTTGATATTTTGCCAAGTATTGAATCAACATTTGTCACTTCTGAGATAGCGCAGTTTGAAATTTTAGGCTTGCTTAGTTTTGTTTCCACTATCCAGTACTAGATGCCTTTCTGCATTGTAAAAGCATTGATGTGTTGTCCAAGTAACAAATCATCACAGTGATGAAATTTTGATGAGTTGTCACTTTGGCAAAACAGTGACCAACTTGAGTATAATGATCATCTCTCCTAAGTGCAGTGAGGTCACGTCCTGACCCGAATGACAGTCATCCAATGATCAACGTTACACAACTCGTGGATCAGGCTGGCAGACACCATGGCTAGCATGAAATTGCATCTTTGCTGGAGCATTCTGATTAAGAATTCTGAATGAATCAGACTCCATGTTGGCCTATTCATCATTTTGATTGTGCAATTCATGAGTGGGAGGGGGTTAGCAAGGGTATTGGCCTGTGAGCCACAAACGTAAAGTTCAGTCAGGTTCAGTCGTCTTGGTTGTCTATTTCGAAATTGGCTGAACATTGATTGAACATTACTGCGAACTTGACGATTTGCTAAAAGTACATTGTACATGAAGTAGTGATGTACATGTATGCAGCAGCTGATAGCTATAGCAGTTGGTTCTTCGCTATCATGTCATGGCAAGCAATGTCCAATGTGAAACTGAAAGCATACCCCTGTAGAAAGATGGCTTCTATCTCTGCTGTGACATTCACTGCGTCTGCACATGATGATTGACTATCAAATAATTCAGGGTCACATGTTTCTAGATTATTTATATTGAACCGGATGGAATTGTGAAAACTCAATTCCCGATGTTGATAAAACCTTATTATCTAAAAATGGTGGCCAAATGTATCATTTAGGGAAATGAATGGTACAGCTGTATTTGGATGAGCCAGGAATTGAAATACAGGAAGATTATATTTGGTATAGATTGAACAGATGCAGTGTCTGATGCGAGGGAGGGGAGGGAATTTGGTGGTGTTTGTCTTGACACAGGAGTTTGATGGTGTTTGTCTTGACGCAGGAGTTTGATGGTGTTTGTCTTGACACAGGAGTTTGATGGTGTTTGTCTTGACGCAGGACTTTGATGGTGTTTGTCTTGACACAGGAGTTTGATGGTGTTTGTCTTGACACAGGAGTTTGATGGTGTTTGTCTTGACGCAGTAGTTTGATGGTGTTTGTCTTGACGCACTGGGCAACGCAACCAACATCCGTCCCATGGATGACTGCCTGTTGGGGTTGGGAGTGGACTTATGCTGGGCTAGGATGGTACATGTAGTACAAGATTCTGTCTCTGTTCCTTGTCGTTCTCGCGTAATCTACAGGAAATTTTCAATACTATCCAAAAAGGACTTAAATCCATCTGGGAATTAACCGAGTTGGGAAAAAATTGATTGAGTTTCCAATGAGGAAGTTCTTGAAATAAATTCTGCGATGTTAAGCGGAACTCTGCTGGAAATATATTCAATATTCTTGGAATAAATTCAAAATTTGTTCATTGGCCGAACCCAAGTTACATAGAAATAGCTGATCATCAGTGCATGTACTGACCTAGTACTGCAACCCATTACACCAATGCATCAAAATAACGAAGTCATATGAAAATTACACGCCAATGACTGTATCTTAAGAGATCATCGTATATATGACAAACAAATCGGCGTGGAATACAGAATCTCACTAGCAAGCCCCATCAGTTTGATTTAGGAGCTTGTCGACACTGAAATGGCGGCATGAATCATAATGAAGGATCGATTCAAGTTCGATATGGGACCAACTGTAGACGTGTGATGAAAGGTTGCAGCTGCGTTGAAGAGGTTTTCGTCTGTGTTTTGGTTGTGCCTTGTTGTCTCCATCGTATTGGGGAACTGTTGCCTTAGTGTGGAAATGTACAAGGCGTTGCTTGGAAGTGAGTATGTAGGCTCCAGATGTACGCAGGCCTACTCTTTTCCAATATCACTCACGACTGATCTGTGTGTAACTTGTTGTGTGGGAAGCGTGTTGTCGTTATCAGTATCCCCCAGTGTATTGGCTGGCAACTGGAGAAGAATTGTTGCCGAGATGGAAAATCATGTTTCACCTTGCACAACAACTCTTGACTAGAGGGATCAGGACCAACACTGGCTCTTCAGGATTCGGTTTGAGTTGGTAAAAATAGCAAAGTAATGTCTTAGTTTTAAGAAGAAGGTATTGGAAAATGTATGCAGTTTATTATTGCATTTCTGTAGAGCAGCTTCTGTTGTATCAAGAAATCTTATTGAAGAAAAATATCCAACTAAGGTATTCTGGAAGTCTTGTCAGTGCTTGCCGGGCTGTAGCTCAAGACAGGCTTCCTCACAGGGGTGAATGGTGGGGGTGACTGTGATGGTTGACAGCATCAGTGACCATCATTACCACTTTACATTTTGCGTGCTTCATACGTGTTGTACAGCCTCCATGAAAAAATTATATGAATGTAGCTACTCTGTCATATTCAATGATCGGTGAGGAGGGACTCCACTGCTGTTGTGGTTCGTACCACTATGCCCTAATGTGATTTGCTTAGCCAATTATGTCGTCTCCAGTGAAAATGCTCCCTGTGGTTTTCATGGTTTGTGCAGGCAGTTCTATAGTGACTTCGTTTTACTGTTTCCATGTCCAGGAGACCAGGTTGGAGGATTTGCATTGACCTTCTATCCGGTCTGAGATGGTCAGTTGGGACGGCTTGGCCTGTCGAATTCGAGTTTCCATTCAGCTTCTTCTGTCTTGGCACAGGTGGCAGCACGTGTCACCTTCAGAATTGGCATAGACTTGCAGTACAGGACAATCTCTGAAGTCTTTAGCGTTAAAAAGAGCATCAAAATCATTTGTCTGTCGATGTAAGGATATAAGGATGTTAAGAGATGTATCCATCTTACATGTGCGTCCTAGTTGGTTAATCCAGTTGGACTAAGAGTAAGACTAGGATCGGAGTAGTTTGGAGTGCTCCAGGTTGCTGAAATACATGTATTCCTCTACTCAGTGCCGGTTGAACAAGATACGAGGATCTGTATGCGCACATTAACTGGCATTTACTTGGCTAAACAGCGGTTCTGGGCCTCGGCCAAGAGTCGAGGATCATCTCGGCAAACTTACCTTACTGAAAGATGCTGTTTGGTAGCACTTCTGAGCATGATGTATTGCTCATCTCAGTGTCTGCCCCCTACAGTATAAATATACAATATGATCACTTTGGTAGAGTATTTTCGGCATTTGTAATTGAATTTGAAAATTTAAAATTTCATAAATATGTACTAATGATCAGTATTGCCGTTGTGTAGACTGATGTACAGATACTAAGTTTCAGCAAATTCGTTTTCGTAGGGAAGATGCCTATTCCCCCGATATTCTAGATTGTTGCCAGCCTATTGCACAAAGTTTCTGAGACCTGCCCCCAACACCAGAGACTGCATGCTTGCACCGTGAAATCTTTCTGCATGTTTTCTCTCACTTTCATCTGCTTCCTCCAGTTCAACATCACTCGATAACGCCGCTCTCTCATCATTGCTTAGAGTTCTGTCTGGCTTTCATCCGTTTTACAAATTTATGGGGATTTTTGAGGAGATTGATGGGATTATGATTTGATTGACTTTCATGAGAGTCTGAGGATACTGATAGGAGTACTTTTTCATTTGTCTTCGTGATATGTGTTCCTGTTTTGGAAGGTATGTGTATCCATGGAGATGTGTTTGCTTCTTCTTCTTCTTCAGCATTAGCTCTCCACTGAGAAGTTAGAGGTGTCAATTCTCCTCTGAGCATTCCTCCTCTAAGAAGAACCTCCTCATCCTGGCAGATATGTCCATCCTGAGATGTACACTTGATGTGTTTATTATGGAAGTTCGAGTAAAGTGTGTCTTCCCAAGGCGACCAGTAATGGGTCAGTCATGTCTGTAAATGTGAGTGATGGTTACGAAGTAGTCTTCTGCCATCATTTATTGACATCCCCGACTTCTACTCATGTGAGTACTGCTCGACAGCTATATGGTTCTGTTTTCGCATTATGTCATGGTCAATGCTAATTTCTGAATACTTGATTCAATTCTAGGGACTTGCGCTCCCTGAAGATTTGCATTTATTGGACTGATAATCATTAGCAGACGGAGCAGTCTGTTGGGATAGAAGCAGTTACTGCAGTCAGTGTTTCAACTATTATGTTGTGCTTTTCAGCTAGAAGCAAATTTTGAAATGACAAAGTACATGTGAGAGGCATTTTCATGTTTTTCTTTCTCGGTGGACATCAGTAGCATAGGCTGTCAGTCGTCCATTCAATTCTCAGGACTTGCATTCCCCCAGAGAGTTACAATAATCGGACTGTGATGATCACTGGCGGACTGAGCCGTCCGTAGGGACATTTATGGAGTGGTCAGTGTTTCTAATAGTACATTTCATGTTGTGTGTTTCATTCAATTTGATGCTATATTCTTGGATATTTGCCAAATGTTAGTGTACTTGCGGATACCAAACTTAAACGTTCTCCATATTGTCAGCTGACGCAATGGCTATGATCTGATGGATCATTCGTTGTCATACTTGTGATCAGCGTTAGCATATCTGATTGCCGGGTTTTATGTTGTGAAGTCACCGTTTAATTCGGGATTACGGCCTGACATAATGAGGTTTTGATGTAAGCTGATCTCATGAATATTGCAACAGCAGCAGAACTCCGGAAAGTTAAGCCTGCTATTAATATCTGTTTGGATTCGTCATCATACATAGTTGCCTGTTGGGTGATATACAATAGATAGGAACAGCTTTGAATATTGGTTTTGTCAGGCTCTATATCTAGACAACCAAGCCGGTGCTTTGCTTAATTGTATCCTTGGACAAGTCACTTTTCTAAATTGCCATGTCCTTTAAATGAAATATAAAACGAAGTTTCCTCATACCTGTAGGTCTGTCCAAAGGATTGTGTCTTAATCTGTTTTCCCAGATTTTTTAGGGGTGCCCACACCAGCACTCATCTACGACTTGTAGAGTTCGGACATGGTCTGCGAAATTGTTTGAACCCAGACTGTACAGTTCGTGTTCAGCAAGAATATGGAACCGCTCAAACCGGATAAAATCCATCTCGAGGGATATCTCTTTCTCATGATGATTCACCAAACACCAGCAGGTAAAACGCTGAAGTTTAACAAAAATACAGCGCGAGAATGATTGAATACTCAGTGGTGAAATCTCACGCTTGCGGAAAATATCGAAGAAAGTGACGTGGTGGTTTTTTTTCCGAGGAAGGTTGCAGTAAGGTTGCATGTATCACCGATTGCTCCGAGTAGTTATACATGGGGCAGGTGGATTCATTTCCATCACACTCGCATGCTTCAGCGTAAGGTCCCGGAGAAAAAACTTTGAACGTACGTACGGGGGAATCAAAGCACAATTTGTACATCTCCTCTGGGGATGATGGCTGCTTGACATTGGTAAGACGCAGGCTAACCATTCCAAGTCCTGAGCTCCTGCTACTATGGCTGAGAGTAAACCAGTTGGTCGATGGACTTCCTACAAACCTACCATAGACTTCACTCAATGCTCCTTCTGACATGGCTAAGAGGTTGTGAACATTCAGCCCAGTATAAGCATAGCTAACTAGCTACCAGGTGCTGAGGCTATACTAAATGACCTGAGGGAAACAATTTTGTAGTGGATACCTCTGTTAGCATATAGTGCTATGTCTACATAGCTAAGTCTGAACACTGCTAATGTGTCTGAAGCCAAATTGGTATCATACCAAGGCTAACCTAGGCTGTGTGAACATTTCGCAAACATGAGATATTGTTGCAGTGACCTGCCATGCCAATGATGATAGTTCCTTTGGCAGTCATGGCGGTAGCCCAGACTGGAATATTTCTTCTACAACCTGTGTTGCAACTCATTTGCTTGGTCTATGGTAGTTCTTAGGTTATGGTCAGACCCAACCAGCCGTACTGTGATGAATTTCCCAACCTGATTTCTTCATCAGTTTGTAATTCCAAACTCAGTGCTTCCCCTCTCTAAGCATAGAGGTCACCACTGGTTTGTGAACAAATGACCCATCTCCTGAACTTACTGTGATTCATGCCTCAGACATTCGGTTGTGATATTGTACACTTGACTGTTGTAACACGAGTTTCCTTCAATATATCAGAAACCATTGTTTTCTTGTTGAATGCTCGTGGACCAATTCTATGGCTGATCACAGCGATGGGGCAATGGTTTTGTGCAGAATGAGCATTTTCGTAATTTGATCCTGAAAACCAGAAGGCGCCGGCATATTTTTCAACAGCGCCCTACCTTTCTCAGACCTCCTGGCCTATGACCAAGTGTTGATGATTTGGATATTGTCAGCAAACTATTCAAAGAAGTATTAATGGTATCAATCCTCAATGTATTTTGCCTCTTGCAGCTGGTTATCAATTCCAAACACAGTTGCCTCTTCCAGCTGGCTATCAATGTCCAATACAGTTGCCTCATCCAGCTGGTTATCACTTCCCAATTTTGCAATTTTTGTTTCTCATGTTGCTGTTTATTTGTCTTTTCAGGTAAGTTCCGCCAGTG
The DNA here is from genome assembly GCF_910592395.1 of Lineus longissimus. Classification (NCBI taxonomy): domain Eukaryota; kingdom Metazoa; phylum Nemertea; class Pilidiophora; order Heteronemertea; family Lineidae; genus Lineus; species Lineus longissimus. The sequence continues at coordinate 3,899,283 of NC_088317.1, forward strand.
ACAATATACCAAGTCATATTTATATGGTAATGTATGAATAATTTCGGCTCAGTGCATGGTCACAGATTGTTTCTTGCCGCTTCGAATGCACTGGCTGATCCTTTTTGAGGTCATCACAAATACAATTCTGATAGAATCAGAACAGTTGCCAGGATCAAGTTATTTCTGTTGAAACACAATTGGCAAAGAACAATTTGACGATTTGGTGATGGTTGAAATTTCCAAGAAACGTCAAACAAACAAACTGGTGTGAAAAGGGTCAATTTTAATGAGCATTATTGGACATGCATGAACGAAGATATTTTTAGTGTCCTGTCCTGTAATGATTTCGCCGTAATCTTGCCTCATGTTCTGACAAAAATTTCAGATATTTTCCAGTCAGGAATTTTGGGATAACATGTAGCTTTTGATTGTGATATACACGTGAGTGACATTGGTTGTTCTCTGGATTATAAAACTTGTCCTCCCTAAAAAACAGTACAATGATACAATAATTTGGGGCTGTTACAAAATCCATCGACTGGTCAATTATCGGATTCAGCTGCACAAAGGACGATAAATTTGAGACTGAAAAAAATCCTGTGCTGGATAGGAAAATGAGAGGAATTAAAATATTTGCTCTAATGAGTAATCAAACCATTTGTCAACAAAGCAAGGAGACCTATTCACTGAAGTGGTTCTGGCCAGACTGTTGTACTTGCAGTTGGTGCCATCAAGGGCGACGTCATCTCGGCGCAGGGACTCATTTAGGCCATGCAAGGTTTGACATTGTGGTCACGGGATCGGTCCAGCTTTTAAGGTGATACTGTCCCGACCTTCTTGTTGTGGCTTAGTCCTCACCTGGTATGACCAGATGTTACTGTGTTGTGGAACAACATGGATCTGTCTCTTGGCTAATAGTCCAAAAATTTCATTGTTGACACTCTGTGAAACAAACAGTTTATCTTGTGTGGCCTTACAAGGACAAATAGTGACTATTCCTGGACATTTACTGTTGTAATTCGAGAGTAATTCTATAAGTAAACAAGATCTAGACCTGTAGTAGCCCAAGGATAATTGGAAAGAAGACCTATGGAGCCTACGCCATTGTCTCATGATCAGGATGATCGAAAAACAGGAAGGACAAACTTGAGGTCTGTTGGCCGGCATTCTTGTCACACGATCCGGATGAATTTTCTGTTACTGATTGACAGTTTTCAACCTTTTGTTATTAAAACTTGATCCTAATCTGACTGCGTCTGCTGATTGATATTTTGATCCAAGAAGCTGTCAATCAATATGCCCTAATGGCCGCTGAAAGGACGTTCATTTGCTTGTCCTCCCCAGCCTACACAATATATCTCAACAGTTAGAAAGTCTCGTTTACGAATGCAACCAAAAGTTGCCCTGAATCTCATTGCACCTCGGTATGCTGGTTCCTTTCAGGTGCCCATGAGTGACTTTTAACTTGGTTGTCAAATTCCACGAGGTTGAAACACAGACTTTCAAATTTGAAATTTTCGAGAAAAGTTCTGGTCGTTTTGCCAGTATCAAACACAGCTATTGTTACCCAATTTAAAAAATACATGTAGGTCAGGTGAAATACATGTATGCCCTCGTGTGAAGTGTGGTGGTGACTCTTGTAAATCTCAAGAGGCCCCTTGAACTATTTACTGTCTGAAGGGGCTCTGACGTGGCAGTTTAAGATGCATTGACAATTGCGGTTGACATGTTTAAAAAACCGAATAAAATATTCAAAACGGCAAGTTGTTGGCCGGTATATTGGTCTGTTGAGTCAGCCGTGGACGATGTCACCTCGTGCAAGGCGCTTCATTACATATAGATTGAGATCTAAATGGCATCATTCTGACTGACCCTCATGGTCATGGCACAGGACCCAGTTTCATCTGACTATTGCAGGGTTGTCTTTGAAAGGTGTCCTCTCGGCCTCTGATGCTTTGTTGTCAAACTCAACCTGTGCAGCACAAAGGCCTACAGAGGGAAAGCACAGCCCATGATCTCGGGGACGAGGTCAGCTTAGTCATATATGCAAGCCAACACTGTTTGTGCAGCTCTAATCTCTTATCACACGAGTCCTGGGCCCAAGACTGTTATTGTTGTGTGTGTGACTCATTCTTGAGTAAATCATTCATATATTGAACTAGGTCATCGGCCGCGGCAGTTAAGAACACAGATCGAAGGCGATCAGCCACACATGTGGAGGAAGTCTAGAAAATCATTTCTATGAGCAGACGTGTCGCAAAATTTTGTTAGGATTTTGTCTGTCTTTTACGTGGATCGCTTAGGCTCACATCATGAGGACGCGCAATAAAACCAAGATGGTGCTATGTTTGGGGGGCGGACAAGAGCTATGGTGAGTTCACACACTATTACAGTAGGCACTTTAAAGCATACGTTTCACTCTTGAAATGAAACTTCACTGACCAGGAGGGTGTGAAAAGAGAGAAAGGTGGAGGGGGTCGTCTGCCTGGTCTCATGCTGTTTTGTCCTTTATTTTGCCAATTTCCAACTTGATAAAAGGTTTACGGGACCTGATCCATGATGCCATTGGTGTTTCTTCCAGAAATTTGGGAGTGAATGGAATTTTGGAATGAGGAAAGAAATGGTGAACTACTGAGGAAAGGGGCAGGGTAAAGCACCCTTCTGTATGCATTTGCTGTTCGGAAGTAAGCCAGTTTGCATACGCTGCTGTGAGCAAAATACGTCAAAACGAGAAGTTCCAATCCAATTTGCATGTGATATTTTCAGAGAAACACAAGATTTTTGTGGTCAGGTTATAATTCAATTAGCATTCATCACACATTTTAGGAACTGTAGCAGGTTGATGACGAGCGCAGGAATGTAGTACATGTACACACAGCAGAGGAGATGGTTTTGAAGGAAACACACAGGCCTTCATAATTAGAATCAATCACAGGAAGGCCAAACATTCTTATTAGCTGGCTCACATCCTTCTAGGAACATAAATCTAATCAATTTGTTGTCTCAGAATTAAGTGAGGTAGCCCTACATTACGCTGAATTGACCGTGACTTTATACCAGCTGATGGGCCCACATAGTGTTCCGTTGGGGGGGGGGGGGGTTATCTTATCCTCAAGAACATGTATATTTCTTTGCAGCTTTCTACCGACTGTTGCGATGTTTTTAGTTCACATACGAAGCCTTACGAAATTGAAGGCAGTGTCTTCCGTTTTCATTGCTTGGAAATTAGACCGATCCAGAAATATCACCTTATCATATCATAATAGTCACATCTAACGCACCAGTCGTAATTAGGTGATTAAAGCGATCTGAAAAAGTTGTCAAACGTGGAGATTGACGTCATCGCCACGTTCATCAAACCTATATTTATTTTCGAAATGTCGTTATACTCATATTGAAGTTCAACCCAATTGTTGTCGAAGCATTATCACGATGTTGTCACCTATTCTGTGCATGATAACTCCCGATATAAACGACACTTCAATGCGTAATGTTGTAATAAAAAGTTTGAGAATGAAAAGGTTTGACATTTTATTATGTAGGCCCGAGATACTTGGAAGAATTAGGCTTGAAAGAATATCAGTAGATTGTGTGATATCATGCCCATGTTGAGCCTACTTGGCTTGACAAACTGTCATGTTTTATGATGATTTACCATCCCGGAATCAATGGGGTTGTGATTTAGATCTTTTCAAAACATATTTGGTTGTCCCTCTGATTGAGTTAACAATAGCTTTTATGATTTATCATTATTTTCTGAACAAAAGAGATATCATTTGTGTCGTCATAAAATGACCAAATGTGACAAACAGAAGCCGAAAATTGAGGTCAATTGCTAATATGGTATTTCATGATGGTATGAAGGCCCTTATAGATAGACCTTCCATCATCAGATGTGAACAAAAATATTTCAAATCGTGATTAATCATGGTGATAAAATGTGTCTCCACATAAATGATATTATCATTAGTTCGAACAGAAGTCATGACCACCTCCTAATGACAATTGAATGAGGGCAAGTATGTCAATTAATTTAGGTTGGGGGAGATCATGGGGTCAAAACATCATCATGATTACCTTCAGCTGACACATGTCCATTCCTCTGGACATCATGTTCTCTGCACGGAGAGATCAGTCAGATCCATATGACCAACTTGCGTGATTAAACTCTGCCTGTAAAAGGAAGCTGGTCATAGGGTCACTCCTTGATCGCCACCATGGCCACACAGGTAGATGTTCTCATAGTGCCTCAGTCAGCCTGATGCATTATGGTTTTGTGCACTAGCGGGCTGCCTGGATGAGTCATATATGTTATCACCCAGCAGCGATACCTGCCTTAGTGTTGCAAAATGTATGCAAGATGTCACTTCCTTCTTTATCTTTAACATGCTATTATAAAAGTGACCCGCAGACAGGCGATCTGTGATAATTGCAGACTGCACCTGTGGTCAGTGACATGGGGCTAGCATCATTCTGTTGGTGGTGAGTCAAACTCCTCAGGCATGCACCTGGGTTTCAACATGTCACAAGTGAATGTTTGACCACATTCCTCCTCTTGCTGTTTGCTCTAATTTTGACAGCTGTTGACAATCTTGTCCCTCTCCCCTTTGTATCCTTTGTCCCTTAGCCTATAGTGTGGTTCCCCATCCATCCTGGTGGTGATGTAACCTTTTGTCCCTCCCCTTCAAGTGGGGGGAGGGACACTC